>NW_027514491.1:462500-762500 GCF_048772815.1 Callospermophilus lateralis | reverse complement strand
AAAGGACACAACCAATGCCCTAATTAGAAGCAGCAATAGACCAAAACTTAAAGATAATAAAACCTCCATCACAGCTTTACAGGAATGTTTAACCTCTGTCTATGAATCTGTTTTACAGAACAGACGAGCGATAAAACCTCCTCTTCATGAGAGAAGGGGGACTTTGTAGTGCATTGAGGGAAGAATGTTGTTTTTGTGCCGGCCACACTGGAGTTGAAAAGAATCTATGAGTAAATAAAGAAAACGCATTGAAGAGCGTCAACGAGAAAGAGAGGCCCAAAAAGGGTGGTTTGAGTCTTGGTTCACACAGTCCGTCTGGTTAACTATGCTTTCATCAGCCCTGGCTGGTGCATTAATAATCCTCATATTATTGCGAACTGTAGGACCCTGTTGGCTAATCCATGGAGTTTCCTTTCTCCAAGCTCAAATTGGACAAGTTAAACTTATGGTAATCAGACAACAATATACCACACTAGAAGACATAAAATGTAACACCCATCAGTGATGACTTTTATGATTAAAAGTAACCAGAAGAAGAAGTGGGGAAAGAAAGGTTAATGAAATAGGTACTTGTCACTTCCTGTTTTTCTGTACGCTTAACAAAACACTGTTGAAATCTTGAGAACTGTTTGCTAATCTTGTTCCCAGAATGTGCTGTCCCCAACTGCCAAACTGCAGAATGTGCTCAGTCACGCAGTTGAAAGCAAACGGCCTACTCGCCCTGACCCATCAATAAACTTCCATCCCTGCCTTCTCCAAGAAAAGTACATAAGCTCTGCTTAAGCTGTTCTCAGGGCTCTCTGCTCTATTCAACTGAGCTCTGAGCCCCAGCATGCTGGACCCACAATGAACCCTTTGTAGTTGCATGAGACAGTCTCTTGGTCATCTCTTCCTCCTATACTCGCCTGACCATTACAATATTTCACCTCTATATTCTTAAAAATATCTCAGGTTCACAAGACCATTATTCATCCAGCAGAATGATTCCTAACACAAATCAAACATGTTATTAATCCTAACCATACCATCTACCCTCAATCTAACTTTACAGAAGAGCAGGCACAGAGTTGGTCTTACAATACAGGAATATAGGGGATCTTTCACCTCCTGAGAAATTCAAAGGTCTATGCAGAAATGATCCCTGGAGAAGATGTAGGCACCTATGAAGGACCTGAGAGAGCAGAAGTCATCTTCCATGGCAAACAACCTGGTCAGGATGAAGGGTTGTGTCTGAATCAGCCTCTCTCTTCTTAATGTAGAGAAGATGGACCAAACCAGGCCTGTGTGGAGAGTTGTTTCCTGGTGCCTATGGTTGATATACTATTCTAACTTGTGAAACTGTCACAGGTAGTAGGAGCAGCCTGCATCTGAAGGGACCCTTGGAAGCAACTGTTAGGACAAAGTGGTTGCCAAGGCAGTGACCTCATTCAGTTCCTGAAGGAAGTGACCTCACCTCACTTCCTTGTTGATGGAACTCTCTGAACTTGGGATCCAGGAAGCCAGGCACACAGAGCCAGTCCCAGTCCCAGTCCCAGTGTTCTCACTTGTTTGGATGTACCAAGGACAGAATCTGTCTTTCTTGGTACCTACTGATGTGAGGAAGGCCAAATGCCAAGAGAGTTCTGAAGACGGGCCTTTCCTGCGAAAAAAGGTAGTTGCTCACAGCTTGCTCTTGACAACTTCACAGAGTTGGATAAGAAGAGGAGATCTGAGACAGGACATGCCATTTTGAGGGAACATAATATGCCCCACCAGTCAGAGGACACTCCTGATAGTCTCAGAATTACTTGGGGTAAGGAGGTGCCTCTGTGGGTGTGGTTGTAGGTTTGTGATTTTCCCTTGTTCTGAAAATAGGTAGGAAAAGTGGTTTGTTTGGATTTAGTGAACATTTTCTAGAAAGTCCCTTGACAAGGCGAGTGTTTCTGTGTCTGTGTATTCCACTGTGTCCATAGTTGTAGACATTAGAAAAGAGAATGCATAAATGGATGTGTCCTGTCTAGTAGAAAGCTTCACAGCATTCATTTTGCCCAATTTATGAATGGACTGCGGCTTGCCTGATCGATGGGCTACACGTGATATCTTCCTAAGTTCCTGTTTTCTTCCTGAATTCTGGAGACTCTCCAGAATAGGCTCATGGTTTTTTGTCCAAGTTATGTACCACCTCCAAGTTCATTGACATGGCCATGTACTGGATAGCTGAAGGGAATGGTGAGCATCTCAGAAAACTCAGAAATCACTGGGACCAGGAAAGTCTCAGTGGAGAAACCCTGCTTTGGGCCTTATGCTTACCTATTGTTCTGTTGCCCTGAATTTCAGGAAGGCCTTTGCCTCAGGCCACACCTTTTTGAAGCCTGAAAAGAAGAGTTTTGCAATGGAAATAAATGGGCATTACCTGTGGCTCTTTGCTTAATTTCTTTGAAAAGAATGTGTCTTATTCAGACTCTTGAGCCTGTGTGAGGTGGTGGCTTAGAGTCTCAGCACCTGATGGATCTAAAGAAAGATTCCATGTGTACATCCAAAACCAAAATGGCCAAAGAGCAGTCCTTGTGGATGAAGTCTCTCACCTTGCTCTGTAACTTTCCTGGTGAGAATAGGGATTCTTTGGGTGAAAGAAGTTCCTCAAACCCTGCAGAGGCTAGCCCATAGGTGCTTAGATTTTCTCATGACTCCAATTCACATAAAGAATCTAAAACCCACAGTCAGTAGGCCTCAAATTTGAGAAGCAGAGCAGTATTAATGGCAGGCCTTTTTGATCATTCCTGGTTCACAGGAAGGGTGTACAGGCCACCCTGACTTTAGGCAAATGAGATGCAAGGGAGATTTTTTGGACACTGTCTTGGGGTGAACACCTCATGGAAACTTCCAGCCAGAAGTTATGATGAGTGCCTAAATGGAAGAAGATGAGGTCATGTGGGATTGTTTTGGTTTGAATCGTGGTCATTTGTGTGGCGGTTGGAAGAGACGACTGGGTCCACCTTGGCTTGAACTCTGGTGTGATTACCCTAAGAGACTGCATTCTGGAACTGACGTCATCGAAGTATTTCCATGAATTGTGTTGGAATTTTAGGAGGCCACGCATGAGATTTGCCCTTGGAAACTGAGATCTAGGCCCAGGGTTGCTTTCCGCAGAGCACTGGGAATCTCAGGCAAGATATCACATGATTTTATTCTGAACGACTTGGCAGCCATAGTTGAGAGTCAAAACACACATGGACCTCACGTTGTAGACCTCAATGCACCTTGCTTCATGTGACCTTTTGGCTACTCTTTGGGAAGACTTGCCTCTGAGAGTTCTCCAAAGCTTTTATGGAAATGAGCATCCTCAACATTTAATTGTTCCTGAATGAATTGAAACCCACATTGCCTCCAACTTCATGCTTGAAAAATGGCTCGATAAATGCCATGAAATTTTTTTTTAAATTTTCATGAACAGGTGGCACTGGAGGACCTTTGGATATCCTGTTGATGATTATGAGTATACCAGACAGTGCCTTGATTGACTGGGTTTCAAGAAAATGGTGTAGAACAGAGATGCCAGTAAGTTGGAGTCTGCTGACTAGTGGGCTTATAGCCGTGGTGGGCAGGTGTGTGATGGAATATCTGTGGTGGGGCCATGTGGATCTGCCATTGGCTTCCAAATGGCTTGTGGCTGACATGGTGCAGCCAACAGACCCTTACAAGTAAAGGGACCTTGTTATATGGAGAGGTTTCAGGGGAATGTTCAGAATCAGGTTGCTATGGTCAAGGGGCAAGCTATGAGGGATAGAACCTTGGTTGGTGCATTCTCCTACAGACCCTGACCCACCACATATGACAGAACTCCCTTCAGCACTGTTTTTCAGTTGAATTCCTTGTATTTCGTGAAGCAAATACTAAACACCCAGTGCAGCAGCAATAAACACCACAAAATGTGGAGGATGACCCAATGACTTCACAGTCCACAAGGGGAGACACTTAGCCCCCAGTGGCCCCAGTTTACCGACTAGGATTGAATTCAGCACTGCTACCGCATGTTCATTGGAAAATATTAAACCATGTCCTCCAGGTAACATAGATGCAGACCCAGCTGTAATGGTCTCACTACAAGGAAGGTAAAGCTCCTGACAACAACATATATTTCAAGTGCTCAAACTCAGAGGCAGTTTCTCAAGAAGTCTTAATGCCAGCACAGCTCCATGTTTGTGGAGTGTTTACCCTGTCCCTTACTTTTGGAAACTACTCTACCACCTCCCAGGTTGTAAACTTTTGAGCATATTCCATTCCAGATATTTATTCCCAGATTTTCTAACTCTTGACTTTTAATGATGTATTACTTGGGACGAGGGTAATGTCAAGGCATTGTTCTGGATGAGAGTGGGAAAATTTTTGTGTAGCATATATTTGCATACACATTTGGTCCATTTTCCAATTTTCCATTCGAAATACTGAATACCGGACACTGACACCTAATCTACTAGACTCTGACTACTAATCCTAATAAGATGGAGAAAAACAACCCAAACAGAATAGAATTACAAGCATTTCAGAGGAGGCATGGTGTATAGTTGGACTTGCATTTTGCCTTATATAAGGTAGGAGTTATACATCTAGTCAATTTTGTGTTGAAATAGTTCCCCATGTGTTTTTCTTTTGATTATTTTATTTTATTTTATTTTATTTTATTTTATTAGTTGGTTGTTCAAAACATAACAAAGCTCTTGACATATCGTATTTTATACATTAGATTCAAGTGGGTTATGAACTCCCATTTTTACCCCAAATATGGATTGCAGAATCACATCGGTTACACATCCACATTTTACATAATGCCGTATTAGTAACTTGTATTCTGGTACCTTTCCTATCCTCTACTATCCCTGCTCCCCTCCACTCCCATCTTCTCTCTCTACCGAATCTACTGTAATTCATTTCTCTCTTTGTTTATTTTCCCATTCCCCTCACAACCTCTTATATGTAATTTTGTGTAACAATGAGGGTCTCCCTCCATTACCATGAAATTTATCTTTTCTCTACCTCCCCCCCCAACTCACGTCTCTGTTTAATGTTAATCTTTTCTTCCTGCTCTTCCTCCCTGCTCTGTTCTTAGTTGCTCTCATTATATCAAATAAGACATTTGGTATTTGTTTTCTACGATTGGCTAGCTTCACTAAGCATTATCTGCTCTAGTGCCATCCATTTCCCTGCAAATTCCATGATTTTGTCATTTTTTAGTGCTGCATATTACTCCATGGTGTATAAATGCCACATTTTTTTAATCCATTCATCTATTGTAGGGCATCTGGGTTGGTTCTACAGTCTAGCAATTGTGAATTGTGCTGCTATGAACATCGATGTGGCAGTATCACTGTAATACGCTCTTTTAAGATTCAGGGAATAGTCCGAGAAGGGCAATAGCTTGGTCAAATGGTGGTTCCATTCCCAGCTTTCCCAGGATTCTCCATACTGCTTTCCAAATTGGCCGCACCAGTTTGCAGTCCCACCAGCAATGTACAAGAGTACACTTTTCCCCACATCCTCAGCAGCACTTGTTGTTGTTTGACTTCCTAAAGGCTGTCAATCTTACTGGAGTGAGATGGTATCTTAGGGTGGTTTTGATTTGCATTTCTCTGACTGCTAGAGATGGTGAGCATTTTTTCATGTACTTATTGATTGATTGTATGTCCTCCTTTGAGAAGTGTCTTTTCAGGTCCTTGGCCCATTTGTTGATTGGGTTATTTGTTATCTTATTGTCTAATTGTTTGAGTTTTTTGTATACTCTGGATATTAGGGCTCTATCTGAAGTGTGATGAGTAAAAATTTGTTCCCATGATGTAGGGTTCCTATTTACCTCTCTTATTGTTTCTTTTGCTGAGAAAAAACTTTTTAATTTAAGTAAGTCCCATTTGTTGATTCTTGTTATTAACTCTTGTGCTATGGGTGTCCTATTAAGGAATTTGGAGCCCGACCCCACAATATATAGACCAGAGCCAACTTTTTCTTCTAACACATGCAGAGTCTCTGATTTGATATCTAGCTCCATGATCCACTTTGAGTTAACTCTCTTGTGCATGGCGAGAGGAGGGGATTAAGTTCTATTTTGTTGCATACGGATTTTCAGTTTACCCAACACCATTTGTTGAAGATGCTATCCTTCCTCCATTGCATGCTTTTAGCTCCTTTATCAAATATAACATAGTTGTAGCTTTGTGGATTAGTCTCTTGTGTCCTGTATACCGTACCACTGGTCTACCCGCCTGTTTTGGTACCAGTACCATGCTGTTTTTGTTACTATTGCTCTGTCATATAGTTTGAAATCTGGTATCACTATACCGCCTGATTCACACTTCCTGCTTAGAATTGCTTTTGTATTTCTGGGTCTTATATTTTTCCATATGAATTTCATGATTGCTTTCTCTATTTCTACAAGAAATGCCATTGGGATTTTGATTGGCATTGCATTAAACCTATAGATAACTTTTGGTAATATCGCCATTTTGATGATGTTAGTTCTGCCTATCCATGAACAGGGTATATTTTTCCATCTTCTAATATCTTCTTCTACTTCTTTTTTTAGGGTTCTATTGATTTATTGTATAAATCTTTCACCTCTTTTGTTGGGTTGATTCCCATGTATTTAATTTTTTTGAGGATGTTTTGAATGAACTGCTTTTCCTCATTTCCGTTTCAGAAGATTTGTTGCTGATATACAGAAAGGCCTTTGATTTATGCGTGTTGATTTTAGATACTGCTACTTTGCTGAATTCATTTATTAGTTCTAGTAGTTTTTTTTTGTAGACCCTTTTGGGTCTTCTATGATTCTATAGAATCATGTCACCAGCACATAGTGATAATTTACGTTCTTCTTTTCCTATTTTTATGGCTTTGATTTTCTTTCGTCTAATTTCTCTGGCCAGTGATTTGAGAACTATATTGAATTGAAGTGTGGATAGAGGGCATCCTTGTCCTGTTCCAGATTTTAGAGTGAATGCCTTCAATTTTTCTCCATTCAGAATGATCCTAGCATGAGGCTTAGCATAGATAGCTTTTACAATGTCGAGGTAAGTTCCTGTTATCCCTAGTTTTTCTAATGTTTTGAAAATAAAGGGATGCTGTACTTTGTCAACTGCTCTTTCTGCATCTATCAAGATGATCATATGGTTCTTATCTTTAAGTCAATTGATGTGGTGAATAATATTTATTGATTTCCATATATTAAAACATCCTTGCATCCCAGGAATGAATCCTACTTGATCGTGGTGCACAATTATTTTGTATGTGCCTTTCAATACGATTCTCCAGAATTTTACTGAGGATTCTTGCATCTAGCTTCATCAGAGATATTGGTCTGTACTTTTCTTTCTTTGAGGTGTCTTTGTCTTGTTTCAGAATAAGGGTGATGTTGGCCTCATAGAATGAATTTGGCAGAGCTCCCTCTTTATCTGTTTCTCGAAATAACTTGAAAAGTATTGGTATTAATTCTTCTTTAAAGGTTTTGTAAAATTCCGCTGTATACCCATCTGGTCCTGGGCTTTTCTTGGTTGGTAGTCTTTTGATTGCTTCCTCTAAATCATCCATTGATATTGGTATGTTTAAATTGTGTGTATCCTCCTGACTCAGTCTGGGCAAATCATTTACCGATGTCTTCATATTTTCTATTTTATTGGAATATAGGTTTTCAAAATAATTTCTAATTCTCTTCTGTATTTCTGTAGCATCTGTTGTGATATTGCCTTTTTCATCCTGTATGTTTGTATTTGAGTTCTCTCTCTTCTTCTCTTCATTAGCATGGCTAAGAGTCTGTTGATCTTATTTATTTTTTCGAAGAACCAACTTTTATTTTTGTTATTTTTTTCAATAGTTTCTTTTGTTTCAATTTCATTGGTTTCCACTCTGATTTTAATTATTTCTTGCCTTCTGCTACATTTGCTGTTGTTTTGCTCTTCCTTTTCTAGGGCTTTTAGATGAAGTGTGAGCTCATTTATTTGTTGGTTTTTGCTTTTTTTGATGAATGACCTCCAGGTGATGAATTTCCCTCTTAAAATTGCTTTCATTGTGTCCCATAGATTCCGATATGTTGTGTCTGTATTTTCATTTATCTCTAAGAATTTTTTGATTTCCTCCTTTATGTCTTCTGTAACCCATGGATTATTCAGTAACATATTGTTTATTTTCCTAGTGATGTAGGATTTTTCCTTCCTTCTTTTATCATTGATTTACAGTTTCATTCCATTATGATCACATAAAATGCATGGTATTATCTGCACCTCTTTATATTTACTGAGTGTTGCCCTATTGCATAATATATGCTCTATTTTTGAGAGGGATCCATGTGCTGCTGAAAAAAAAGTATATCCACTTGATGATGGTTGATATATTCTATATATGTCAGTTAAGTCTAGGATATTGATTGTGATATTGAGTTCTATATTTTCTTTATTCAACTTTTGTTTGGAGGATCTGTCTAATGGTGAGAGAGGTGTGTTGAAGTCACCCATAATTATTAGGTTGTGGTCTATTTGATTCTTGAACTTGAGAAGAATTTGTTTTATGAACATTGCAACACCATTATTTGGTGCATAAATATTGATAATTGTTATGTCTTGTTGGTGAATGGTTTCTTTTAACAGTATATAATGTCCTTCTTATCCCTTTTGATTAACTTAGTCTTGACTTCGATTTTATTCTATATGAGGATGGCCACCCCTGCTTGCTTACGAGGACCGTGTGCATGGTATAAATTTTCCCAACTTTTCACCTTCAGCCTGTGTATGTCTTTTCCATTCAGATGTGTCTCCTGGAGGCAACATATTGTTGGATTTGTTTTATTAATCCAAGTTACCAGCCTATGTTGCTTTATTGGAGATTTTAAGCCATAAACGTTTAGAGCTACTATTGATGTATGGTTTGTACTTCCAGCCATGTTTAATTATTTATCTTTGTTTTTAATTTACTTTGTTTCTCCATGATTAGCTTTCCCCCTGCACTCTGTCATTACCCAGTCACTTCCCACTGATGGTTTTGGTTGTTGTTTTTCATTTCTTCCTCATGTAGTGTTTTTCTCAAGATGCTTTGCAATGCTGGTTTTCTGGCTGCAAATTCTTTTAGCTTTTGTTAATCATGAAAGATTTTTATTTCATTTTCGTACCTGAAGGTTAATTTTGCTGGATCCAGAATTCTTGGTTCGCATCCATTGTCTTTCAGTGTTTAAAATACGTTGTTCCAAGATCTTCTCGCTTTCATCAACTGTGATGAAACATCCTTTGTTAACCTTATTGATTTACCCCTGAATGTAGTCTGCCTCCTTTTTCTTGTAGCTTTTAATATTTTCTCTTTGTTCTGTATATTAGATATGTTTATAACAAATGTCTTGGTGTTGGTCTACTGTGATTTTTTGTGCTCAGTGTCCTCTATGAATCTACAATTTGTATATCCGTTTCTTTTTTTATTTCTGGAAAGTTTTCTGTAATTATTTCATTCAGTAGGTTACTCATTCCCGTGGTTTGAATCTCTGGACCTTCCTCTATCCAGATGACTCATAAATTTGGTTTTTATATGTTATCCCATATCTCTTGGATGATTTTCTCGTGATTTTTTACCAGCCTTTCTGAGTTGGCTAGACTCTTTTCAAGATGATATATTTTGTCTTCATTATGTGACATTCTGTCTTCTACTTGCTCCACTCTTTTAGTAATTCTCTCAATTGAGTTTTTAATTTGGTTTATCTTTTCCTTCATTTCTAGAATTATTGTATGATTTTTTTAATTATCTCTATCTCCTTATAAAGATGCTTAACTTCTTTTTTTTAATCTGTTCATGTAATTCATTTTCAATGTGTTCTTTCACTGTTTGGATTTGCTGTCTCATATCTTCTTTAAGGTTCCATTCCATCTGTCTAAGGTATTCCTTGAGTTCTTTATATGATCATTTTTCTGATGACTCTAGGTCCTCCTGAGTATTTAGGCTGTCCTTCATTGTTTGTACTCTTTTTCTTTCTTGCTTTCTTATGCTGCTCATGTTACTTCTTGTTCTGTTTGAGTGCTGAGTTACTGATTAGTCTTATAAATTTATTTCATGCTTGGGAGGAAAGATATTAGAAGGGAAGGGAAGAAGTCAATAAGAGAATGAGAGTAGGCAGGTAGAATTCAAGGAAGGGGGAAAAATAAAATTGAAAAGAAATGAAAAGACAAAAGAAAAAAACAGAAAATAAAGAATGAAAGAAAAATTAAAAAAATAATAATGATAATAAAAAAATGAAAATTACAATTTAATAATAATAATAATAATAATAATAATAATAATTAATAATAAAATAAAGAAATTTAAAAACTTAAAAACATTAAAAAAGTTAAAGAAAAACAACAACAACAAGAATGAAAATGAAAGAAAAAGAAAAAAAAAAACCAAATTTAAAAAATAAATAAATAATGATAATAATAAATGCAGTCATAGAGTTTGATTAACTTCTCTTCCAATAGGTGGTGCTGTGCCCACTGGGCCGAGGTTCTCCTCTCAGTAGGTGGGAACAAATCACTATGCAGCTGCTCTTCCTTCCAGACTGGGCGGGTGTCCAATCCTGACACCCTAGGGCCTTCTCTTGTGTTTCCTCAAGCCATGCCCTGTTCACCTGCGACGCTCACCACAATACTGGCAACACGCCAGGTCTGCTGCTCCTGGGAGACCTGTTTTTATGAATACCTGGGCACACTCTCCCGGTTTGCTTCCCTCAGACCCTAAGTTTGTAGAGCTTGGGGCTGAGATCCCCAAGCGAATTTGTTTGCCCTCCGGGAGCCACGCCCCAGTAGCTGGTGCAAGAGACCTCAGTTGTCAGCACTGGTGGGAGCGGTAGCCTGGAGTTCTGTGCGATAAGTCCCGCGCCACTCCTGATTTTCTCGGTCTGGCTATTGCGCTCATGGTAGAGCTGAGAGGGACCCTTACAGGAGAGCTGGGAGGGGCCCTTAAGGATTCCCTGCTGTGTGGAGAGAGATGGCTAGGGAATTACAAACCTGTCGTGCTGGTTTCAATGAAGTTATCTCCTCCATCCTTGACGTCAGTTCTATGCCATGGTGGTATCCCATGCAAATGGTGATCATTCGTTCCCTTTGCTGGGTGACCGATGCAACTGGTGGGTCCTGACTGTCTCTCCCATGCCCCGTTTCAATCCTTTGGCCACTGCCTATGAAGGCTAGGTTGGCTTCTACCTCTGTAAGTTCAGAAGGGCAGACCAGTTATTTCAGCTGGATCATTAGTGCTGAGTCACGAAACGCAGGCAAACCAGAGGTTGAATGCAACAGATCCGGGCTCGGTGTGTGTTCTGCGTGGCCCAGACTGTTCACCCCAGATTCATGTCAGTGCATCATTGCCTAGTGATCCTGAGCAAACAGTATTTAGACAGTTTATGACTCCCTATTCCAGCGCAGCTAAAGAGGTCAGAGACTTGATCTCTCCATACCCGCCGCCATTTTGGATAACTCTCCATGTGTTTTAAAGTTAACAAATATGTGAATTCCTATCTCCCTTTCTCTGTAGCCTATTCAGCAGATGTGTTTTGATATGCACATATAGAATCCTAACTTGTATCACATGTACATTCTTGTGAGGTGGCTGACTTGGCAGACACAAATTGTGAGAAGGGATCACTATCCTAAACACTGCTGGAACTAAAAATTCAACCAATGGGTGAGCTTCCTAGTTGAACAACATTATACATAAATCCATGTTCAGTAAATTGAATATTTTTGGATCTGTGGATGATATATATATCTCGATCAATTACGATTGGCATATCTATTGCTACTTTTGAATGTCTCTGTGTGTGTTTTGTTATATATATATATATATATATATATATATACAATCTCCAGATTTTTAAAATATGAAATATATGTGTCTTATATACACTCCCTAAATTCATTCATGTTCACGTATGTGGATTTATAATCAACTTTTCACAATATTATTCTCAGAAATATTCATCCACCTGAAATACATATTTGTTTTCTAGTACTGAAAACTAACTTCAGTGAATGGTACATATATATCCTAATATTTCTAGAGTTACTGTCCCAGTTTAACATCAAGGCAAGTAGATTCCTATGGTACATGATTTGTATTTTTACGTTCATTTTTATTCAAAACTGGTACATTACTATTTCTTAAGTTTATGCACATCATAGGGTATATATTTTATCCACAAATTCGCAAATTTATACGAATTTGTTTCACTTTCAATCACTTCCTGCTTCAGGACACATGTATTCTTCCATCTTTCTTGACTGGTCTCTTCCTGAGACCTCTTTCAAAACACATTATTTTCGATTTCTATAATCACTTTTGAAGCAAAACTCACATCCCCTTCATGATAAATTATAACTCTGATATTTCCAATGGATGTATAACTGGTTGGAATGAATGATTGTATACCAATATCAGATTTCTTATATATTTTCAGATATCAATTCAATCCATTATTTAGAGTAAAACCAGTTATATTATTTATTCACAGTATGGTCTATGCATGCTTTTTCTTTATATTCATAGACACAGTGTACACCTCTTTGTACCCCCAATACTAATTTATATGTCTTCAAAATATTGCTCCCAGAAATGGTGGAAGAAATACGCATGTCACCTGATCTACATATACATTTTATCACAGAAATATTCTGGACACAAAATGCAAAGATCACACTTATGATTGTACCAAAGCCTAAATGGACAGTAAATATGGATTACTAAAATCATCCATGTCCAAGTTGCCTAATGCTCTCAAATGTCAATCCTATTGGTGACTACATATTTGTTTTCTCTTAAGATTATATATTCAAACTCAACCCGATTGAAAATGTTTAATCCTATCCCTCACTTTATACATTGCCTGATTTCATAATGTCTCTATTGCCATCGGCTTTCTTACATATTTTCCACAGTTCACCACTGTGACTGAACCTTCACATGTGCTGACATTTGCTTTCACACTCTAATTGATAACTTATTGCTGAAGAACTTTTTTTCCAAATCCTATACTCACTCTTCTTCCTAAACCTACTGACTATCTTCCTAATCCTACTGACTATCCCTTTTTGACTGGATATTCTCTTCTACATTCAATCATCCAACGTACAAGGTCTTATGCCATTGTATATCGATTTATCTGAGACATCTGTGAGAACGTAATTCAATGGTAAGTATCCCAATCAAGGGCCCAATGATTTTCTGAGCTTCAAATCTTACTTAGATTTATTTTTTCATACATGTATTTCACCTCTATATTCTTATAAATATCGCATGTTCCCAATACCATTAATCATCCAGCAGAATGATTCCTAAGCCAAATGGAAAATGTTATTCACCCTAACCATACACTGTTCCCTCAATCTCATTTTACAGAAGAGCAGGGACAGTGTTGGTCTTACAATACAGAAATGTAGTGGATCTTCCATCTGCTGAGAACCTCAAAGCTCCATGCAGAAATGATCCCTGGAGAAGATGTAGGCAGCTATGAAAGACCTGAGAGAGCAAAAATCATCTTCCATGGCAAACAACCTGGTCAGGATGAAGGGTTGCATCAGAATCAGCCAATCTCTCCTTAATGTAGAGAAGATGGACAAAACCATGCCTGTGTGGAGAGCTGTTACCATTTGCCTACAGGTGATATACCATTCTACCATGTGAAAGTGTGACAGGAAGTAGGGGCAGCCTCCATCTCATGGTACCGTTGGAAGCAATTGTTATGATAAAGTGGTTGCTAAGGCAGTGATCTCATTCAGTTCCTGAAGAAAGTGATCTCATCTCACTTCCTTGGTGATGGAACTCTCTGAACTTGGGATACAGAAAGCCAGGCACCCAGAGCCAGTCCCAGTCCTAGTCCCAGTGGTCTCACTTTTTTGGATTAACCAAGGACAGAGTCAGTCTTTCTTGGTACCTACTGATGTGAGGATGGCCAAATGCCAGGAAAGCTCGGAAGAGGGGCTCTTCCTGAGAAAGCAGGTAGTGGCTCAATCCTGGCTCCTGACAACTTCACAGAGTTGGCCAAGAAGACCAGATCTGAGACAGGACAGGCCATTTTGGGGGATCATAGTATGACCCATTAGTCAGAGCACACACTGGACAGTCACAGACCTATTTGAGGGAAGGAGGTGCCATTGTGGGTGTGGGTGTGGGTTTTTGGTTTTGTCTCATGTTCTGAGAATAGGTAGGAAAGGCGGTTTGTTTGATTTGGAGTGAACAGTTTCTAGTAAGTCGTTTGACAGCGCAAGTGTTTCTATGTCTGTGTATCCCACTGTGTTTGTACTTGTACACATTAGAAAAGAGAATGCATTAATGGATGTGTCCTGTCTCGTAGACAGCTTCCCAGCATTCATCCAGCCCAATTTATGAATTGACTATGGCTTGCCTTATTGATGGGCAATACCTGCTACCTTCCTAAGTTGCTGTTTTCTTCCTGAATTATGGCCACTTTCCAGAATAGGCTCATGGTTTTGTGTCCAAGATATGTACTACCTCCAAGCTCGGTGACATGGCCATGTACTGGATAGCTGAAGGGAATGGCGAGCATCTCAGAAAACTCAGATATCAGTGTGACCAGTAAAGTCTCAGTGGAGAATCCCTGCTTTGGGCCATTTGCTTACCTATTGCTCTGTTGCCCTGAGAGTCAGGAAGGTTTTTGTCTCAGGCCACAGCTTTTTGAATCCTGAAGAAAAGATTTTTCAAATGGAAATTAATAGGATTCACCTTTGGCTCTTTTCTTAATTGATTTGGAAAGAGGTGTGTCTGAATCAGCCTCTTGGCCCAGTGTGATTCTTTGACTTAGATACTCAGCACCTGATGGATCTAAAAAAAGATCCCATGTGTGCATCCAAATCCAAAATGGCAAAAAAGAGCAGTCATTGTGGATGAAGTCTTTTGCCTTCCTCTGTAAGGTTTCTGAATTCCATCAAGTGAGAATAGGGATCATTTGGGTCAAATGATTTCTTCAAATTAATTCAGAAGCTTTCCAATAGGTGCTTGGGTTTTCTCATCTCTCCAATTTACATAAAGAATGTGTACCTGACACTCGGTAGGCCTCAAATTGGTGAAGCAGAGCAATATTAAGGTCAGGCCTATTTGATCACTCCTGGTACACAGGAAGGATGTACAGGCCACCGGGAATTTAGGCAAATGAGGGCAACGGAGCTTATTTTGGACACTGTCTTGGGCTATGCTAATGCTCTCAAATGTCAATCCTATTGTTGACTTCATCTTTGTTTCTTCCTAAGCTCATACATTCAACCTCAACCCTGTAGAAAATATCTAATCCCATAACTCACTTTATTCTTTTCCTGATTTCCTAATGTCTCTATTGATATCTGCTTTTCTACATATTTTCCCCTGTTCATCATTGTGACTGACTCTTCACTTGTGTTGATATTTACATTGACTCTCTAACCAAAACCCTATTGGCAAAGAACTTTTGTTCCAAATCCTATACTCACTTTTCTTCCTAAACCTACCAACTATCCTCCTAATCCTACTGACTATAACTTTTTGAATAGATGTTCTCTTCTACATTCAATCATCCAAGTAAAGTTTGGGCGAGTGCCGGAGAAAGAGACCACCAAGAGACTATCTCATGCAACAGCAAAGGTTTTATTGGGGGTCCAGCATGCTGGGGCTCAGAGCTCACTTGAATAGAGCAGAGAGACCTGACAACAGCTTAAGCAGAGCTTATATACTTTCCTTGCAGAGGGCAGGGATGGAAGTTCATTGATGGGTCAGGGAGAGTGGATGGTTTGTATTCAACTGGGTGAGGGAGTACATTCTGCAGTTTGGTAATTGGGGACAGCATATTCTGGGAACAAGATTAGCAAACAGTTCTCAAGATTTCAACAGTGTTTTGTTACGCATACAGAAAAACAGGAAGTGACAAGTACATATTTTATTAACCTTTCATTCCCCACTTCTTCTTCTGGCTACTTTTAATCATAAAAGTGATCATTGTTGGGTGTCACATTCTATGTCTGCTAGTGGGGTATTACCATAAGTTTAATTTGTCCAATTTGAGCTTGGAGAAAAGAAATTACACGGTTGAGAAAACAGGGTTTTATAGTTAGCAATAATATGAGGATTATTATTGGACTGGCTAGGGTTGATAAAAACGTAGTTAACCAGGGGGACTGTGTAAAAAAAGACTCAAACTACCATTCTTGGGCCTCTTTCTCTCTCGTTGTCGCTCTTCAAGGCATCTTTTTAATTTACTCATAGATTTTTTTTACAACTCCAGTATTGTAGACATAAAAACAACATTCTTCTCTCAATGAAGCACAAAGGCCCCCTTCTCTCATGAAAAGGAGGTCCAACCCTCGACTGTTCTGTAAAACAACTTCAGAGAGAGAGGTTAAAGATTGGTTCAAAGCTGTGATGGAGGTTTCTAATATCTTTAATTTTTGATCTATTGCTGCTTTGGGTCATTTGTTGTGTCCCATGGGCCAGAGCAATGGTTCCCGTGCCCTACCCTGCAGTAACTACTATTCGTAATAGAATGGCTAAGGTGAGGGACATATGTTTTCAGCGGAACCGTGTTCTATGCCCCCCTCTTTGATCTTCAAATGAACCTGCATCATGATAGAGCACTCTGGGAAACATCTGCACCATTACACAATTAATCACATCTGTTGACCATTTCATGAAAACATAAACAGTGTTTAAGTATATAGAATTATACTGTTGTAGGGACGGACAAGGCAAGGCACCTAAGATAGCACCAAAGACAGGAAAACAGTCTTTTTTGGTTGCAACCAGATTCAGGGGGCATTGCTTCTGTTGTAATCAATTAATCCCCTGAAACCCAAGTTTAGGTAGTTTCAGAATTTTGTACACAACACGTAAGGAAAGGGGCTCAGAAGTTCACAGTCTGCAGAAGTTCACAAAAAGCAGTTTTCGTTTCTGTTTTTTCCTCAGTTTGGGGCAAGTTAACTTTTCAAGGACACCTATGTGGGGGAGAGCTTTTTCTTCCCTTTCTTTTTTTTCAACCTGCCAGCTGTTTCCATGCAGCCCAGTTTGTAACTTCTTTATCTTAGAAATGTAGCCATCTCTGTGAAGCCCCAGCTCAAGGCCAGAGGCCTTTTTTTCACATATTTTGTGAAAAACTATTAAGGGTGTGTCTAGATTAGGAGTGCTGGTTTTTTTTAGCCAGTTTCCAAGGAGACCAGGGCAACATGAAAATAGGAAGTTTATCTACAGTGATCTCTTTTATAGGGACTCTTTTGCTGAAAGTCGTAAATCAGCCATGGTGAAGACTTCTGGAGAAGGTTAATTAAGACTTTTCTGTGGACCTGGTACAGAGGGGGACGACTTGGAAGGCAGGGATGAGAGCAACTTCCGTGGATCTGAGAATGAGGAAGGAGAGATGTAAAAGAATATTGGGAGAGGGCTTTGGGATCTTAATAGCAAGAAAAATTTGAGCAGTAGAACAGATAGAACAGAGGGGGAAACGGGAGTGAGTATCCCAAAAAGCCTGTGAGGGACTTTAAATTTTTAGTAACCTGTTTTCAGTGATGACAAAGCAACATTAAAGGCCATTTTCATTACATTTTGGATAAGGGTCTGAGGGTTCTCCTCAGTGGGTTTGAGCTTTGCATTAGCTGGTAAGAGGACCTGGAGGGACCCAGTGCGGGCACTGACAGGAGAAGAGAGTAGTGAGTGAGTGGAGTGGTACCTCAGTACCTGCTACCTCAGCAAGGGGGCAATGGTCTGAGAACTGGCGGAGATTTGGGTTTTTGATCTAGATATTGGAGGGCAGAAATCAAGTTGCTGAGGTGGGAGTGACAGCAGAGAGTCTGGAGCAGAAGGCTGAGGGTAAGCATCTATTGGAGAAGCATAGTTCAGGATGTGAGCAAAGGAGGGAGAAGGCCTCCACATAGGGGAATCTCCTTTTACCCTTTTGAGCACTTTCAGAAGTTTAAAAGGTCACGCAGAATTTGAGGATATAGAGACCCCTCTTGGGGCCATCGGTTTTGGTTATCTAATTGGTAATATGGTCAATGCTGTTTACAGAATTTGATGAGGAGTTTGGGTTCCATCTGGCAGTCCCTGTATGCTCACAGCCCCATGACTTACAGAAGAAGTCTGCTCTCCCCCCCGCACAGCCGTGACTGTTTGTGGCTTTGATACTCCGCCGGGCAAACATAGTAATCTAGGCTAGCCAACCTGCATCTGGCTCACGTGTCCCTACATCCATAATGTTTGTTTCCATTTTCTATGGTACCGAAGGGATTTAATGGAATTTTAGTGGGATCCTCTTCATCAGGGATATCTCAATAGGAAAGAGCTATAGCCAGCTGACAAATGTCTGGGTGGAGAGATGGCCACCAAGTCCATAAGGGGGCTGTATGTGAGATAGACCATACTTCTTTTCCAGTAGGATTTGTGATCAGCCATCGCTGCTTAAGGGGCTGATGAGGGTTAAGACTACTGGTCGTCAAGGGGAGAATAAATGTCTTCCAGGATCTTCTTGACAACCATTTGCTCTGTTTCTTTTTTTTTTCTTTTTTCTTTCTTTTTTTTTGTGGGGAAGGCTTCAATCCGTCCTGAAAATGTATCTTCAAAGACTAGAAGATATTTAAGTCCATACCTTGCTGGCTTAATTTCAGTAAAGTCCACTTCCCAGAATTTTCCTGGTATGGTTCCTCGTAGGTGCTTTCCTGCAGGAAGCTTGGAAGGGTAAGTATTAACCAATTGATGGACCTGACAGGCTTTTGTTACCCATTCAGTTATTTTCTTTCACTGTGAGTCGGTTAGTGGAAAACTCTGTTCTTGATCTTTTAGGAATGAATGCAGTTTCTTTGAACAAAAATGAGTGAGTTGATGAACATTTGCTACTGACATAGTTAGAGCCATGATTATAGGAGTATTTACTGAAGGATTTAGAAATTCCACTTGGGGGCCTTCAGGGTTAAAAGTTATTTTGGCCCAGAGATTGGTGAGCAGATCTCTGCCCAACAATGGGGCCGGGCATTCTGGGATTACTAGGAAGGAGTGATGGATTTATCCTTTCCCCTGGTCCATGGTCCCCTTAGTTGTCAAAGTCTGATATTTACTGCATTTAGACCCTGGAATTAGAGACCTTTTATTTGATAGAGGGCCCAATGGGGCCTTAAGGGCTGAGTATATTGCCCCTGTATCTACTTCAAAGTTTACTGGGGTCCCCTCCACTTCAAAAGTTACCCTGAGTTCGGGGAGAGGATCTGAGCCCCGACTTTCTTAGTCATCCTCCAGAGTCAGAATGTCAGGCTGGCGTGGCTGTCTCTTTCTAGGGCACTCTTTGGCCCAGTGTCCTTTTTCTTTAGAGTAGGCACATTGATCTGAGGCCAGGGGTGGCCTCTAGTGTGGGCCCAGGTATCCCTTTCTGTCTCTCTGTTTCTTAATTTCTGGCCTGTTTGTTGTTGTGACCAGGACCTTAGTCAATGCCTTAGTCTGTCTTTTGCTTCTCTCATCCTCCCTTTGCTCCCTTCTCTTCCTCAGTTTAACTCTTATAGTATACCTTGTTGGCTTCTCTAACTAAATCTCTCAAAATCATATCTTGTAATCCATCTAAGCATTGTAACTTTCTTTTAATATCTAGGGCAGCTTGCCCAATAAAGGCCATTGTGACAGATGCCTTTTGATCTTCTGCCTGAGGATCGAAAGTAGTATATCTCCTATATGCCTCCATAGTTCTCTCTAGGAACATAGAGGTAGATTCACCAGGCCCTTGAATAATCTCTCTTACCTTGGCCAAATTAGTTGGTCGCCTAGCGGCCACTAAGATACCCACTATTAGAGCCCGGTGATAAGTGGACAGATGCTCCCTACCTTCAAATGTTTTGGGGTCCCACTTGGGTCGTTTCAAGAGAAAGCTGGCTTTGATTATGTTGGGAAGTTGTGTTGGTCACCCATCTAGTCCGAGGATATTGTTTTCTAGCATCCAGGAGGATTCTCTTTTGTTCCTCTGTCATGAAGAGAGTCCCTATGAGTTGTTGGCAGTCATCCCAAGTAGGCTGGTGTGAAAACATCAATGACTCAACCAGACCTGAGAGCCAGGTTGGGTCCTCGGTAAAAGGAGGATTGTTATTTTTCCATTTATATAGGTCTGAAGAGGAGAAGGCCAATACTGGTAGGCTTGCATTTTTCCTCCATGGCCATTGTCAATCATTGGCCCATAGGAATGGAGGGAGAGCAACACGGGAGTTTCAGGGTTTTAAATCATTTGACGCTGTCGAGTTCCTTTAGCCAGGCCAGCTTCCTCCAGGGGAGGAGGGGCTGTGTGTGCTGCAGGGGAGTTATCTGGAGTGCGCTGGGCTGGCTTATCTTTCTACAATGGCGGAGAGGCTGAGTCAGCAGCAGGGGAATCACTTAGAGGGTGTTGGGGGTTGTGGGATGAGGGTAGAAGATAAGGAGGGGGATGAGAGTCCAGTAGAGTCAAATCTTGTGACTCAGGGAGAACAGAGGGTGGAGGAGGAGGATGAGCAGAGGGTTTGAGAGATCGTGGGGAAAAGAGTAGGAGCGGGGACATGGCAAGGAAAGGCTTCACCCATGGAGGAGGAGATTTGCAGAGGTCCTGCCAAGTTAAGATATATGGCTGTTGATCGGGATGGCTATGTGGCCCTGGCTGTAAGACAATATCTCTGACTTATTAAATTAGTGCGAAGTAGAAAGATCCTTCTAGGGGCCATCCGAATGCAAAGGTGGGCCATTCTGAGGCACAGAGAGTCTGCCAGGTCCAGCGTTTTACTAAAAAAGAAAGATTCTGAGCCCTTAAGCGGACTTTGGTCCAGTGATCAAGGTCAGAGACAGAGGCATTGAAGTGACCTGTCCCATAATGAAAGATACACAAACAGTAAAAGCAACTCTCACGACACAGACAAGACAAGATAATAAAGACAGGCAATGAACGTCCAACACTGAGACCAAGACTGAGCAGCCGGCAAAACCCGATGGGCTGGCAATACCGAATCTGAAACAAAACATCACTGAGTCGAGGAGACTATTGTTCCTTGATTCCCGAGTCCTCTGTGGCATCCCCCAGAGCCTGTGGCTCTGTGACACATCTGCCAGCCACCGTCAAAGAGAGCTCATGCAACTTCATCAACAGCCATTTTGCCAAGCCCTAACCTGAAACCTGAAACCAGAAAGAGGCGCCTTACTTTCCCTGAGAGTAGCCCATTGAGGTCTCTCTTCCGCCCCTGCCGGATCTCGAAGGAACCTCCATATATAAAGGTCGGGAGAGCGTTGGGGGAAGAGACCACCAAGAGACTCTCTCATGCAAAAGCAAAGGGTTTATTGGGGGTCCAGCATGCTGGGGCTCAGAGCTAATTTGTATAGAGCAGAGCTCATATACTTTCCTTGAAGTGGGCAGGGAGGGAAGTTTATTGATGAGTCTGGGCGAGTGAGCAGTTTGCGTGCAACTGGGTGAGGGAGTACATTCTGCAGTTTGGCAGTTGGGGACAGCACATTCTGGGAAAAAGATTAGAAAACAGTTCTCAAGATTTCAACAGTGTTTTATTAAGCATACAGAAAAACAGGAAGTGACAAGTACCTATTTTATTAACATTTCACAACCAACTATACTTTGCCAGATTTCCTAAAGTCTCTATTGATATCTGCATTCCTACATATTTTCCCCAGTTCTGCATTGTGACTGATTCTTCACATGTTCTGACATTTACATTCACTCTATACCCGAAACCCTATAGCTAAAGAACTTTTGGTCCAAATCCTATACTCACTCTCCTATATAAACCTACCGACTATCTTCCTAATACTACCGATTACTCCTTTTTGACTGGAAGTTCTCTTTTACAATCAATCATCCCAGTTACAAGGTCCTATGCAATTATATATCAATTTATGTGAGACATCTTTGCAGAACATAATTCAAAGCAAAGTATCCCATCTGTGCAGAAAATAAATCAAAGCTTAATACCGAAATCAAGGGCTCAATGCTTTTCTGGACTTCAAATCTTACCTAGATTTCTGTTTTCATACTCATATATTTCACCTATATATTCTTGTAAATATTGCAGGTTTCCAATACCATTATTCATCCAGCAGAATGATTTCTATTCAAAATCGAACCTGTTATTAACCCTAACCATACACTGTTCCCTCAATCTAACATAAGAGAAGAGCAAGGACAGAGTTGGTCTTAAAATACAGGAATGAAGGAAATCTTCCAACTGCTGAGAAACTAAAAGTTCCATGCACAAATGATCTCTAGAGAAGATGTAGGTAGCTATGAAGGAACTGAGAGAGCAAAAGTCATCTTCCTTTGCAAACAACATGGTCAGCATGAAGTGATGTGTCTGAATCAGCCACTCTCTTCTTTATGTAGAGAAGACGGACCAAACCAGGCCTGTGTGGAGAGCTGTTCCCAGTTACCAATGGTTGATATACCATCCTAACTTGTGAAAGTGTCACATAAAGTAGGGGAAGCCTCCATTTCATGGGACCTTTGGAAGTAAATGTTAAGACAATGTGGTTGCCAAGGCAGTGACCTCATTCAGTTCCTGAAGGAAGTGACCTCACCTCACATCCTTGGTGATGGAACTCTCTGAACTTGGGATCTAGGAAGCCAGGCACACAAATCTAGTCCCAGTCCCAGTCCCAGTGGTCTCACTTCTTTTGATTTACCAAGGACAGAGTCAGTCTTTCTTGCTACCTACTGATGTGAGGATAGCCAAATGACAGGAAAGATCTTAAGAGTGGCCTTTCCTGAGAAAGCAGTAAGTGGCTCACCGCTGTCTCCTGACAACTTCACAGAGTTGGCCAAGGAAACCAGATCTGAGACAAGACAGGCCATTTGATGGGAACATAGTATGGCCCAGCAGTCAGAGGACACACACGATAGTCAGAGACCTACTTTGAGGAAAGAGGTGCCTTTGTGGGTGTGGGTGTGTGTTTGTGATTTTGTCTAATGTTCTGAGAATAGGTAGGAAAGGCGGTTTGTTTGGTTTGGAGTGGACGGTTTCTAATAAGGGTTTTGACAAGGCGAAGGTTTCTATGTCTGTGTATCCCACTGTGTCCATGGTTGTAGACATTAGAAAAAAAGAATGCAGCAATTAATGTGTCCAGTCTAGTAGAAAGCTTACCAGCATTCTTCCTGCCCAATTTATGAATGGAATGCGGCTTGCCGTATGGATGGGTAACACCTGCTATCTTCCTAAGTTCCTGATTTCTTCCTGTATTCAGGCCACTCTCCAGAATTGGCTCATGGTTTTGTGTCCAAGATATGTACCACCTCCAAGCTCTGTGACATGACCATGTACAGGATAGCTGAAGGGAATGGCGAGCATCTCAGAAAACTCAGATATCAGTGTGACCAGGAAAGTCTCAGTGGAGAAACCCTGCTTTTGGCCTATTGCTAACCTATTGTTCTGTTGCCCTGAATGTCAGGAAGGTCTTTGCCTCATGCCACCCCTTTGTGAAGACTGAAGAAAAAGTTTTCAAATGGAAATGAATGGGCATCTCCTGTGGCTCTTTGCTTAATTGCTTTGGAAAGGGATGTGTCTGAATCAGCCTCTTGGCCCTATGTGAGGTTGTGGATCAGATTCTCAGCACCTGATGGATGTAAAGAGAGATCCCATGTGTGCATCCAAAACCAAATTGGTCAAAAGAGCAGTCATTGTGGATGAAGTCTCTCGCCTTTATCTTTAAAGTTCTTGAACTCAATCAAGTGAGAATAGGGATCCTTTGGGTCAAATGAGTTCTTCAAAGACCTGCAGAGGTGCTTGTGTTTTCTCATGACTGCAAATCACATAAAACTATATACCTGATACTCAGTTTTCCACAAATTGGAGAAGCATAGAAGTATTAAAGTCTAGCATATTTGATCAATCCTGGTTCACATGAAGGGTGTCCAGACCACCCTGATGTTACACCAATGAGGGCAAGGGAGTTATTTTGGCCACTCTCCTGGACTCCGTCACTCATGGAAACCTACAGCCAGAGGTTATGATTAGTGTCTATATGGAAGAAGATGAGGGCCATATGGGAGTGTTTTGGTTTTAATTTTGGTCATTTGTGTCCGGTTGGAAGACATGACTGAGAAAACCTGGGCTTGAACTCTGGTGTGATTCCCCTTATAGACTGAGTTCTGGAACTGACTTCAGAGAAGTACTGCCATGAATTTTGTTGGGATTTTAGGAGGCCACCTATGAGAATCACCCTTGGAAACAGAGATCTAGGCCCAGGGTGGCTTTCCAAAGATCCCGGGAAATCTCAGCCAGGATATCACATGATTTTATTCTGAAAGACTTGGCATCCATAGTTGAGAGTCACAACACCCATGGACGTCACATTGTAGACCTCAATGGGCCTGGCTTCATGTGACCTTTTGGCCACTCTTTGGGAAGCCTTGCCTGTGAGAGTTCTCCAGAGCATTCATTGAAATGAGCTTCCTCACCATTTAATGGTTCCTGAATGAATTGAAACCCACAGTGCCTCCAACATCATCTTTGAAAAATGCCTTGATAAATACCATGAAATTTTTGAAATTTCCATGACCAGGTGGCACTGGAGAACCTTTGGATGTTGCTGATCATGAGTGTACCAGACAGTGCCTTGATTGACTGGGCTTCATGAAAATGGTGTAGAACAGAGATGCCAGTAAGTTGGAACCTGCTGAGTAATGTGCCTAGAGCAGTGGTGGGAAGGTGTGTGATAAAAAAATTTGTTTTGGGGCCATGTGGATCTGCCATTGGCTTCCAAATGGCTTGTGACTGACATGGTGCAGCCAGCAGACCCTTACATGAAATGCATCTTGTTATATGGAGATGTTTCCGGGCAATTTTCAGAATCAGGTTGCTATGGACATGGGGCCAAGCTATGTGCGTTAGAAGCCTGGTTGGTGCATTCTCCTGCAGACGCTGACTCACCACACATGACAGATTTGCCTCCAGAACTGTGTCCCAGTTGAACTCCTTTAATTTCATGAAGCAATTGCCAAAGTCCCAGTGCAGCAGCAAGAAAAACCACGAAAATAGAAGATGACCAAATGGCTTCACAGTCCACATGAAAAGACACTTATCCCCCAATGGTCACCGTTTACTTACAAAGAGAGAATTCAGCACTGCTGCCTCATGTTTCTTTTTAAAATAAGAAACCATTTCCTCCAGGTCACATAGATGCAGACACAGATTTGATGGTCTCACTAGAAAGCAGCTAAAGCTCCTGACAACAACATATATTTCAAGTGCCCAACCTTAGAGGCAGTTTCTCAAGAAGTATTTAGGCCAGCAGAGCTCCATGTTTATGGAGTTTTTACCCTGTCCCATACTTTTGGAAACTCCTCTACCACTGCCAAGGTTGTAAACCCCTGAGCATATTCCATTCCATATATATATTCACAGATTTTCTAACTCTTCTCCTCTAATTGTGTCTTACTTTGGGCGAAGGTAATGTCAAGGAATTGTTCTGGATGAGAGTGGGAAGATTTTGTTTAGCACATATTTGTATACACATTGGATTCCTTTTTCTATTTTACATTTGAAATACTGAATCCCTGACACTAACACATACCCTAATAGATTCTGAGTACTAATCATAATATGATGGAGAAAAATAACCGAAACAGAATAGAAATACAAGCAGTTCAGAGGAGGCATGTTGTATTTTTGGACTTGCGTTTTGCATTATATAGGGTAGGAGTTATAAATCTATTCCATTTTTAATTGAAATAGTTCTCCATGTACTTTTAATGTTAACAAATATGTGAATTCCTGTCTGCCTTTCTCTGTAGTCTATTCAGCACATGTATTTTTATATGCACATATAGAATCCTACCTGGTATCACACGCAAATTTTCATGAGTTACATGACTTGGCAGATACAAACTGTGAGAAGAGATCACTCCTCCTAAACGATGTAGGAACTGAAAATTCAACCTATGGGGGAGCTTCCTAGTTAAAAAAAGTTATACATAAATCCATATCGACTAAAATGAATATTTTTGGATCTGTGGATGATATATATTTCACTGTGTAATTAGATTGGCATATATATATATACTCTCCAGATATTTCATAATATTTAACATATGTGTCTTATTATACACTCCCTAAATTTATTCTTGTTCATATATGTGGATTTATAATCAAATTTTCACAAGATTATTCTCAGAAATATTCATTCACCTGAAATACATATTTGTTTCCTAGTATTGAAAACTAACTTCAGTGAATAGTGCATATAAATCCTAATATTTCTACAGTAACTAACCCAGTTTAATATCAATGCAAGTAGATTCCTATGGGACATGACATTTATTTTGAAGTTCATTTTTATTCAACACTGGTACATTTCTATTTCTTGAGTTTATGCACATTATAGCATATATATTTCATCCACACGTTCACAAATTTATAGGCATTTATTTCACTTTCAATCACTTTCTGCTTCAGAAACATGTATTCCTCCATGTGTCTGACTGGTCTTTTCATGAGACTTCTTTCCAAACATATTATTTTCGATTTCCATAATCACTTTTGAAGCAAAACTCACACACTCTTCAAGATAAACCATAACACTAAGATTACAATTAGACGTATAACTAGTTGTTATGAATGATTCTATATCAATATATGATTTCTTATATATTTTCAGATATCAATTCAATCCATTATTTAAAGTGGAACCAGTTATATTATTTATTAACTGTATGATCTATTCATGCATTATCTCTATATTTATAGACACAGGGTACACCTCGTTGTACCCCCAATACTAATTTATACATATTTTAAATATTGCTGCCAGAAATGGTCGAAGAAATACTCATGTCATCTGATCTACATATACATTTTATCACAGTAATATTCTGGACCAAAAAAGCAAAGGTCACTCTTAAGATTGTACCAAAGCCTAAATGAAAAGTGAGCATGGATTACTAAAACCTTCCATGTCCAGGTTTCCTAATGCTCTGAAATGTCAATTGTATTGGTGACTACATATTTGTTTCTTCCTAAGATTATATATTCAACCTCAAGCCTGTTGAAAATGTCTAATCCTATCACTCACTTTATACTTTGCCTGATTTAGTAATGTCTCTATTTATGTCTGTATTCCTACATATTTTCCCCTGTTCATCATTGTGACTGACTGTTCACATATGCTGACTTTTACATTCACTGTCTACCCGAAACTCTATTGCTTAAGATCTTTTGCTCTAAATCCTATACTCACTCTTCTTTCTAAACCTACCGACTATCTTCCTAATCCTACCGACTATCTCTTTTTGAGTGGATGTTCTCTTCGACATTCAATCATCCAAGGTACAAGCTCCTATGCCATTGTATATAGATTTATCTGAGACATTTTTGCAGAACATCATTCAAAGCTATGTGTACCAATTAAGGGCCCAATGCCCTTCTGGGCTACATATCTTCCCTAGATTTCTATTTTTATACTTATATTTCACCTATATATTCTTGTAAATATCATAGTTTCCCAATACCATTATTTGTCATGCAGAAATATTCCTAACCCAAATTGAACATGTTATTAACCCAAACCATACACTGTTCTCTCAATCAAACTTTACAGAAGAGCAGGGACAGGGTTAGTTTTACAATACAGGAATGTAGGGCATCTTCCACCTGTTGAGAACATCAAAGGTCCATGCAGAAATGATCTTTTGAGAAGATGTAGGCAGCTATGAAAGACTGAGAGAGAAAAGTCATCTTCTATGGCAAACAACCTCGTCAGCATGAAGGGATGTGTATGAATCAGCCTCTCTCTTCTTAATGTAGAGAAGATGGACCAAACCAGTCCTAGGTGGAGAGCGGTTCCCGAGTGCCCATGGTTTATATACCATTCTAACTTATGAAAATGTCACAGGAAGTAGGGGCAGCCTCCATCTCATGGGACCCTTGAAAGCAACTGTTCGTACAAAGTGGTTGTCAAGGCAGTGACCTCATTCAATTCCTGAAGAAGTGATCTACCTCACTTTCTTGGTGATGGAACTCTCTGAACTTCGGATCCAGGAAGCCAGGCACCTGGAGCCAGTCCAGTCCAATACCCATTGGCTCATTTTTTTGGATTTACCAAGGAGAGTGTCAGTCTTTCTTGGTACCTACAGATGTGAGGATGGCCAAATACCAGGAGAGCTCTGAATAGGGTCCTTTCCTGAGAAAGCAGGTGGTGGTTCACTGCTGGCTCCTGACAACTTCACAGAGTTGGCCAAGGAGACCAGATCTGAGATAGGACAGGCCATTTGGGGGGAACATAGTTTGGCCCACCACTCAAAGGACACTCCGGATAGTCACAGAGTTACATGGGGGAAGGATGTGCCTTTGTGGGTGTGATTCAGGTTTTGTCTCATGATCTGAGAATAGGTAGGAAAGGTGGTTTGTTTGATTTGGAGTGGGCTTCTTCTAGTAAGTAGTTTGACAAGGCGAGTGTTTCTATGTCTGTGTATCCACTGTGTCCGTGGTTGTAGATATTAGAAAAGAGAATGCAACAATTGATGTGTCCTGTATAGTAGAAAGATTCCCAGCATTCATCTTGCCCAACTTATGAATGAACTGAGGCTTGCCTTATCCATGGGCAACACCTGCTATCTTCCTAAGTTTCTGTTTCCTTCTGGAATTCTAGCCACTCTCCAGAATAGGCTCATGGTTTTGTGTCCAAGATATGTACCACCTCCAAGATCTGTGACATGGCCATGTACTGGATAGCTGAAGTGAATGGCGAACATCTCAGAAAACTCAGATATCAGTGTGACCAAGAAAGTCTCAGTGGAGAAACCCTGCTTTGGGCCTTTTGCTTATCAATTGTTCTGTTGCCCTGAATGTCAGGAAGGTCTTTGCCTAAGGCCACCCCATTGTGAAGCCGGAAGAAAACAGTTTTCAAATGCAAATGAATGGGCATCACCTGTTGCTCTTTGCTTAATTGCTTTGGAAAGGAATGTGTCTGAATAAACCTCGTGGCCCTGTGTGAGGTTGTGGCTTAGATTCTCAGCACCTGATTTATGTAAAGAGATATGCCATGAGTGCACCCAAAACCACAATGGCCAAAAGAGCAGTTATTGTGAATGAAGTTTCTCACATTCATTTGTAAGTTTCCTGACCCCCATCAAGTGTTAATAGGGATCCTTTGGGTCAAATTATTTATTCAAAGCCCTGCAGAGGCTAGCCCATAGGTTTTTGGGTTTTCTCATGACTCCAAATCATATAAAGAATCTATACCGGACAGTCAGTAGGCCTCAAATTGGAGATGCAGAGCAGTATTAACACCTGGCCTATTTGATAACTCCTGGTTCACAGGATGGGTGTCCAGACCACCGTGAATTTAGGCAAATGAGGGGCAAGAGAGCTTATTTTTGAGACTGTCTTGGGCTGCACCCCTCATGGAAAACTCCAGCCAGAGTTTATGATTAGTGTCTATATGGAAGAAAATGATGACCATGTGGGAGAGTTTTGGTTTTAATTGTGGTCATTTGTGTAGCGGTTGAAAGAGATGACTGGATCCACCTGGGATTGAACTCTGGTGTGATTCCTCTTAGAGACTGAGTTCTGAAACTGACCTCAGAGAAGTATTGCCATGAAATGTGTTGGGATTTTAGGAGGCCACGCATGAGAATCGCCCTTGGAAACTGAGATCGAGGGCCAGGGTGGCTTTCCAGATTGCACTGGAAATCTCAGCCAGGATATCACATGATTTTATTCTGAAAGACTTGGCAGCCATAGTTGAGAGTCTAAACACACATGGAACTCACATTGTAGACCTCAATGATCCTGGCTTCATGTGACCTTTTGGCCACTCTTTGGGAAGGCTTGCCTGTGAGTGTTCTCCAGAGATTTCATTGAAATGAGCTTCCTTACCATATAATGGTTTCTGCATGAATTGAAACCCACAGTGCCTCCAACATCATCCTTCAAAAATGGCTAAATAAATACCAACAAATTTCTGAAATTTCCATGACCAGGTGGCACTGGAGAACCTTTGGATGTCATGTTGCTGATCATGAGTGAAATAATTCCCCACGCAAAGACACTTCAAAGGGAGAATTCCAATTTTATTGCAAAAAAGCTGTGTGATTATATAGAACTAAGGGGGAGATGGTAGGGCTTAGATAAATGGCAGCAACCCGTTTATTGAAAGCAAGTTCTTTCAGATATCATCTCCAGAACCCAGGAATTAGTTCTCATTGGGGCTAAGGTTCTCCACCAGTGAGATTTGAAATTGGTGCTGGCGGGAGAGTTCACAAGGGCGGGAACTTTTCGCACCACTGCAGAAATGAAGAAGGTAGGAAGAAGAAGTCCTTAGGCACCATGGTGGGGTTTTTCTCTGGGGTATGGCTGCCATTTATACTTTTCCCAACATTCCTCCCTTTTTGTTTTCTTAGGAAGTGGGGCGTCGTTTTTAGATCCGGCTGCTTCCTGCTGTATGGGGGTGCTGTGAGGCCTAGAAAGGGAAGGGGAGGAATGCTCGGGGGGCAGGTCTGGGAATATCATGGCAGCAAGAAATAAAACCCAGTGGCTATAGACAGCTACTTCCGTAGGGGTGAAGTCAATGAAAGTTCCCTGAAGCCACAAGTTGTCGATGGCATGGAACCAGTCCTGGATGGAGGAGATTGTTGGTATCAGCCACTGGTCCTGTAACAGAGACTCTAGAAAATACTGGAAGCGTTGCCTGGACAAGGTGCCACAGGACCTGAAGAAGATCAGAGTGAATAAAAACAGAATGAAGATAAAAATTAAAGCAAAGGTCAATTTTTGGCAGAAGTTCCATGTTGGGGGAGTGACATAGAAGAGGCCAAGGGCCATGAGGAAGCTTAGAAGGTCATAAAGATTCAAGAATCCAGGATGGCAGATTAAGAGGTTTTCCGAGCTTGTTGTCTCCCACTGTCTGATGTCCATTGCATTCCATCATGCCTGGTAGTGAGCTTCATCACGGAGTGAACTGTTCTCTTGGAGATGTTGGGGGTTCGTCGGTCATCAGAGGCTGGTAGTGCCTAAGCAAAAGCTGGTTGAAAGTTTGATTACGAATTTTTTGCAGTTGGGTTTGAAGGAACTTCATTATGCAGGGCAAGAGAGCACAAAAAAGGAGCATCCCAATAAGGGGCCCAGAGAGAGGTAGTAAGTACATGGCAAGATAGGATTGGAATAACCTCTTTATGGGATTGGAGGAGGTAGGTTTGAGCAATTGGGTCGATAATTCCTGCAATTTAACAACTTTTTTTTTATTAGCCCAGATTCATTAACATAATAGCAACATTCTCTCTGAGGAATAGGCATGTACCCCCTTTTTCTGCAGTGAGAAGATCAATAGCCCTTCGGTTCTGTAAAGCCACTTGTGTCAATGAAGTAACCTGCCACTGCAAGGAGCCAAGAGACTCAGCAGTGGTATCGAGTGCTTCCTGCAGTTTTTGTTGCACGTCATTGGATGCCCATAGAGCATGACCTATATAGCTCCACCAGAGAGACCGAGACTCGCCACTGAGGTTGTTAAAGTGAGGCCTACCAGAACCGGCAGAAAGACTGCCCTACGGGTGCGGGAAGGTAGGGCCAACTGTCGGAATTCAGTGGGAGTATACAAAGAAAGCAGAGGAACTACAGTAACCAAGATACAGGTGCCAGAGACATTGATCGTTGAGGTACTTAAAGACCAATTACACCAGATGAAATGTCCAGGTTGCATAAACGCAGGGCTCTATGGGGTGCTATAGCTCAAGGAACAAATGGGTAAAGGATTCATTATTGGCAGGTGGATACAGATGAAAGAAAATAAAGTATTGTTGGAATAACTTTCCCACAGTGGGATATGTGTCACATGTAGGGGTTGTCCTTACTTAGAGAAATTGTAGGTTTTTGCTGAAATATTTCCTGCCGCTAATGGGACCGCTGCTAGAAGTGGACGACTAAGTGAAGCACAGAGAAAGCACTGAGAAGTAGGCACCAAAAAAATGGAGGAGTTTAATAATCGAAGAGTTTGGTGTAGCAAATTGAGCCATGTGGAAGGGGGACCTTAGGGGGTTGAAGGCTCTGAATCCTCTTTGGATGAGCTATGGATAAGATCTCGAAGTTTTGATTCTGACTCCTTAATGTGTTCGACTACCTGGATGGTTGCCTTAGGTGGCGTAATCAGGGTGCGGCCAACACTCATCCACCCTGTGGGTCTGGCTGAGGTTGTCCGAGCATAGACAGCAAACTCAACATAGCCCCAACGTTTGGCCTTGGGGTCAGGTGTATCTGAAGTATATGATCCATTGTTATCGGATGAAGAGCCTTTATGCCACTTTAGGTAACTAGAAGTCCACCCTTCAGGGTAGCCAAGTGAGTGGTAAGAACAGCTACCACGTTCATCATGGAACCTGCATGACCAATAGGGACACCCATTATATATCTCAGGCCACCAATGACAATAGTCTTTGGTTTGATTAAAAAGGAAGCAAATGAAAGGCCAGTTCCAGCTACCAGGGACGAAGGTCCTTGAAGGTGACAATTTTAGGGGAATAGAGGTGCAGTTGTGGATGAAGCAAGTAGTTGCATCCACTGCGCGGACCTTCTGCATGCCATGTTCTGAGTATCGTTCCCGAAGAGTGAATAAATACATGGTAGGTTAGGAGGGTAAAGACAAGTCCCAACAGAGCACAGAAAAGAAGCAGAGCACAAAAAAACAAGCAGTTAGAGAAGACTAGGGTGTTGGGAGAGCTCATTGTGCCTTCTTTAAGAGGAATTGGGCTGCAGGGAACACCGTGTGAGCCGCAACTTAAATGTGTGAGATGGGTGTGGAAAGCAGGAGTAAAGGGGAGGTTCAGGAGGTGATTCTTGGAGTTCCTCTGGGGTGGTCCTGTCATCAGCAGGTGGGGCCTCCTGGTGATATGGCTTCAACCTAGAAATGGGAATCCAGGGAGTGAGATGGTTGTCTGATAAGGAGAGTTTGGCGGCGGTGGGGTTACAGAGAATGACAGGATAGGGGCCTTCCCATTTTGGTGCAAGAGTCCCTTTCTCCTCTGGGGTATTATAATAGACTAGACTCCCAGGTGTTAAGGGAGGAGTGTTTGGAGAGGAGACTGGGTCTGGAAGAAGCCAGTTCTGATATTTCCAGTGTTCCGAGCGGAGATGAAACAAGAGAGGCAAAGACAAATCTCAGGTGAGAGGTCCTTGTGAAATGACCAACCCAGGGGGTATAAGAGGTCTTCCATACATTATCTCAAAGGGAGACAGTAAAGATGGTTTCTTAGGGAGAGCTCTGATTCGAAGCAAAGCCAAGGGAAGGATTTTGACCCAGTCTAAGTTTAATTCCATTGTCAATTTGGTAAGGACTTCCTTCAGAGTACGATTTACCCTTTCCACTTTCCCTGAAGCCTGGGGGTAATATGGACAGTGGAAATGCCACTTGAAAGAGAGGGCTTGAGAGACCTTTTTTGTGATCCTAGAAATAATCTCAGGGCCATTGTCATATTGTAGGGAAGTCGGCATACAAAACCTGGGGATGATGTCTGTCAGTTAGATTGAAGCTACAGTGGAAGCCTTTTTATTGGAAGTGGGAAATGCCTCAACCCAAACAGAGAAAGTGTCCACAAAGACAAGGAGGTATTTAGTGTGCCATACTGTGGGCATGTTGGTGAAGTCTACTTGCCAGTCAGCAGCGGGAATGTGTCTCCGGGCTTGGTGGAAAGGGAAAGGTTTGGGCCTTAAAGGAGTATGAGGGTTGGTCCGCTGACAGATCTGACAATTAGAGGCTATATTCTCTAGCATGGCTATGTCAGAAGGGTTGAGGGAGAAGAAGCTCTGTAAAAAAAGGGTCAAAGACTGAGAATTGGAATGGTGTAGAGTATGAAGGAACTTGAAAAGATTTTTGTTCTTACTGGAAGAAGTAGGGGCTTCAGATGAGCTGTCTAATGTGGCCATAATATGTCCCCCATGGGGGCCATAATTGGAAGTGGTAGCAGCCATTCGTGCCACCTGGTCAGCTTTGGCATTGCCCTCAGTGATAAGAGAGCCGTCCTTCTGATGTGACCTACAATGGACAACTCTCAACTGGGTGAGTAAGTGGGAGGCCTCTATCAGATTGGTTAAAAGAGCCGAATTAGTGATCGCATTACCTTTGGTGGTAAGTAGGCCTCGCTCCTTTCATATTGAAGCATGGGATAATAAGATCTGGAAGACATATTTTGAATCAGTATAGAGGGTGAGGGATTTGCCTTGTGCTAGTAGGCAGGCACGAGTGGCTGCTATAAGTTCAATCTGCTGGTTGGTAGTTCCTGAAGGCATAGCTTTGGCCTCTATAATCTCAGTGGCTGAAACTACAGCGTATCCAGAGTAATGAGTGCCGTTCTGCCTAAAGGAACTGCTGTCAGTAAACCAGATAAGGTCAGGCTTGGTGAGTGGTTCCTCAGAAATGGAACAATGACAGCGGAGGAAATCATCTAAGGTTTCCAAGCAATTATGAGTTGGTGTGTTAGACGTGGGAGTCATTGGGAGCAGTGAGGCAGGGTTCAGTGCAGAGCATGGGAGGAAAGTAATATTAGGGTTTTCCTGAAAGAAAGTGAGGAGCAACAGAACTCTGGATGGAGGAAGGGTTTGAAGGCCCTTATAAGCTGAAAGATCTTTCAAGTGATGTGGGGAGTGGATAGTTCAAGGTGCCCCAAAAGTCAGCTTAGAGACTTCTTTGTGTAAAATTTGTCCAGCAACCAGAGCTCTTAAGCAAGGGGCCCACCCACGAATGGTAGAGTCTAGTTTCTTGGAAAATATGCCACAGGTGCAAATGTAGGCCCATAGTTTTGACCTAAGACCCTAAGTACTTGCCCCCCTTTTTCATGGACATATAGATGAAATGGTCTTGAAAGATCAGGAAGGTGAAGGGCAGGTGCCTTTAAGAGGAGTTGCTGAAGCCTCCGGAAGTGGTAGATGGGGGAGAAGACAAGAGATTCACTAGGGGGTCCATTTGCTAGGTCATACAGGGGTTTGGATAGAAGAGAATAATTTGGGATCCAGGCCCTAAAATAACCTGCTACTTCTAGGAATGATAGTATTTTGGCTTTCATATGGGGCACTGGAAGATCAGAGAGGAGTTGCCTCCTATCCAGTGTTATTTCCTTTTTCCCGGGTGTAAGGCAAAAACCAAGAGAGGTGACAGAAGACTGGGAAACCTGTGCCTTGTGGGGAGACTCCCTATATCCCTTGTCTGCTAGGAAATTAAGAAGCTGAGCAGTGTGGGATTGAGAGTGTTCCCAGAGGGACTACATAGAAGAAGGTCATTGACATATTGAAGGAGAATAGAGTCAGGACAGGTCGGGTGAAAGGATGTGAGGTCCTGGGCAAGAACTTGGCAAAAGAGATGGGGGCTGAATCCCCGTGGGAGGACAGTCCAGGAAAGCTGATGAGAATGGTGGATGTGAGAGTCAGTCCACGTAAAAGCAAAGATATTCTGAGATTCTGAGAACAAGGGAATAGAAAAGAATGCATCTTTTAAACCTAGGACCGAGAAGTGGGTAGTAGTGGCAGGAATCTGAGAGAGGAGGGTGTAAGGGTTGCGCACTAGCGGGTGGATGGGGACCACAGAGGAGTTGACAAGGAGAAGGTCTTGAACCAGCCTGTAGGACACGTTAGGTTTCTTAAGTGCCAGAATGGGGGTGTTGAAAGGAGAGTGTGTAGGCCTAAGATACCCCTTTTGTAATAAATCCTGGATGATGGGTTCTAATTCGAGGAGGGCTGTGGTTGTGAGTGGATATTGTGGTTGACTAATATATCTTGAAGGGTCCCGTAAGACAATATGAATAGGACTGCATTTAGCCATAAAGGGTGTAGTTGTGTCCCAAACCTCAGGCTTAACTAGTTTAGAGAGTCATGGAGGAGTGCATGAAGGAGGTGTATCTGCCCCTAGGAACATCATGAGGAAATGAGAGGTAGGAGAGGTGTGGGGTGATATGTGAATGGTGACTTTTCATAGTGAGAGTATGTCCCTTCCCAGAAGGGGAATGGGGCAATGGCTCATAACGAAAAAGAAGTGAGTGAAGGACAAAAGGGATCCCTGCATATAACATGATGGGGGGGGTTTGAGGGAAAATCTGTTTAACTCCTACCCTGACAATAGGAGTTTTTGAGGGTGTGGTAGAACCCCAATACTCCCTTAAGACTGATAAAGCGGCACCAGTATCCAAGAGGAAGGTAATGAAGCATCCATCCACCAGGAAGGTAACCCTAGGCTCTTGATTCTTGATGGTAATAGTCTGGAGGGAAAGCCCAGGACGCCGTCAATCCTCCTCTGCCAAGCCCAAGAGAGGCTGTGGTTGCCAGGCGGCTGACCAATCTCCCTTTTGGGTTGTTGGGCAGTCTGCCCCCCAGTGTCCCCTTTGATGGCATTTTGGGCAGGGGTTGTACGGTGTCCTCAGTGAAGGACAATCCCTGTCCCAATGTCTCTCCTTACCACATTTGAAGCAAGCTCCCGGGGGTGTCATATTGGGATGGTGTGGTGATGGCCTTCTCTGAATGACCTGGGCCAACATTTGGAATTTGGCATTTTCAGCCCTCTGCCTATGGCATTCACTTTCATCCTCTCTATCATAAAAAACCTTGAAAATGAAGATTTTGGTCTAAGGAGTAGCAGGGCCCTGTTCAAGCTTTTTAAGCTTGGCTTTAATGTCAGGGTAGCTTTGGGCCAGAACATATGTCATTAAGACATGACGGCCATCAGGGGTTTCTGGGTTGAGGTTTGTGTACTGTTGAAGGGCCTTGGTTACTCTATCCAGGAATTCTGAAGGTGTTTCCTCCTTCCTTTGAATGACCTCCTGCACCTTTTTAAAGTTAACAGCCTTACGGATGGCCTTTTTCAGGCCCGCCAAGAGGCAGGATGTAAAAAGGTCACGAGACTGTAAGCCTTCAGGGGTGTTGTAATCCCATAGAGAATCCTGCTCTGGGACAGCATGAGGGCCTGTGGGGTGGTTAGGATTGGTCCTATGATTTTCATCAGCATGGGCTTGGGCTAGCTCCCAGACCCATTGCCTTTCCTCAGGGAGAAGTGTATTGGCCAAGAGCATGTAGATGTCATGTTGAGTGAGGCTATATGCTTGCAGGACCCATTGAAACTCCCGAATGTAAGTGGTGGGGTCAGTGGTGAATGAGCCTAACTTCCTCTCTAGCTGAGTAATGTCCGACATGGAGAAGGGCACGTGGACTCTGATGACACCCTCGGGACCAGCTACCTCACGAAGGGGTGCGATGGTCTTGGGGGTGGGAAGGAGTCCCTTAGACCTGGTAACAGGAGGACTGAAACAGGCAGGAGGCGGACAGGAAGGAGAGGGAGGGGAAGGGAGTGTCTCTTTGGAAGAGGAGGAGGTGGAGCAGGCAGAAGAGGGCGGAGGGGAGGAGGATGAAATGGAAGGCTGAGGATCCTTGGAATCAGGCAGAGGAAGAGGAGGGTATAGCGGGAGAGAAGGGGCAGATAGGACTGGGGGATAAGGTGGGGGTTAATCTGCTGGGCTGAATGAGGAAGAATCTGTGAAGTCAGGAGTAGAAGTAGGGGAAGAGAAGGGTTTGCAAACAAGGAGGACCTGAGAGGGAGGGCAGGAGGAGCAGCGACAGGGTGCTGTGTGAGAAGGCTAAAACCTTAAATGCAGGGAATCTCACTCCACTTTTTCAGATGCTGGCAGTAGTTAAAAAGATCCCAGAGAAGGTTTGGATGTAAGGAGCCTTCTGGAGGCCAATGATTTCCATTATCCAGTGGATATGTAGGCCAATCTTGGGTACAGAATTTGATTAGAAATTTGGGGTTGATGTCTGGTGTGAGGGAGAGTGTGGCCAGATTTTTTATTAAACATTTGAGAGGTGAGGCTTCAGGTACAGATGAAGAGGTGCCCATTGTCACAGGGAGAGAAGGAAGAGAGAGAGAGAGAGAGAGAGAGAGAGAGAGAGAGAGAGAGAGAGAGTATAAGAGTAAGCGAGAGAGACAAAGAGAAAACCCGGGCTGGAACGGCTTCCAGGAAGCTCAGGGCGAACGGTGGTCAGGTGGGCGTCCCCAAAATGACCAGCCGTCATGAGGAAATACAGAGGGCACTACCTGGTCGTCACCAGTGAAGTGCGATCTGTGAGACCCAATGGGTTCGGAGCCACGGGCAACCTGACGTCAGGAAAGTTTTCGAATGCAGCAGAAAAAGTCAGTAATGAAAACAGAACTCTGGTTCCGGCAGAATGCAGTTCCAGGACGGGAGTTCAGTTTTCCCCGAGCAGAGAGGCAGCTTCAGCCAGACACAGCAGCCCTGCAGCAAACAGCAACTCTAGCCAGCAGCGGCAGCCGCAGCAGAGGAGAAAAACCAAAGAGCCTCTCATGTAAACTCAGAAGCCTCACGCCCCAAAGGAAAACGGATCACCAGAGGGTCCACTGCGACCAGTAAAGGTCTTAGTGGCAGGAATTTCCTGCCCCCTACAGGGCGTCTAGAGTGTGCCAGATGATCACGGTCACAAAACCAGCGGTAGCCTGAAGGGAGTTGGAGAGCCAGGGTCAGGGGAGGCTTACATATATCAGATCTGTTGTGAGTGCAGGAAGCCGGCATCTGAAAAGAGTGGACCAGGGCGGAGTGTCTTGGCGGGGCAGGGGACGGGGCTCTTGTTAGAAACAGCTCACCCATATTCTCACACGGGGCAACAGAATGAAAGAACTTCCCACGCAAAGGCACTTTGCTGGGAGAATTCCAATTTTATTGCAAAAAGCTGTGTGCTTATATAGAACTAAGGGGAAGATGGAAGGGCTTAGATAAATGGCAGGCAAAACGTTTATTGGTAAGTTCTTTCAGATATCAGCTCTGGAGCCCAGGAATTAGTTCTTATTGGGGCTAAGGTTTCCCACCAGCGAGATTTCAAATTGGCGCCAGCAAGAGAGTTCACACGGGTGGAAAAATTTCGCACCACTGCAGAAAAAAGAAGGTAGGAAGAAGAAGTCCTTAGGCACCATGTTGGGGTTTTTTTCTGGGGTATGGCTGCCGTTTATACTTTTCCCAACAATGAGTATACCAGACAGTGCCTTGATTGACTGGTTTTCATGAAAATGGTGTTTAACAGAGATGCCAGAAAGTTGGGTCCTGCTGAGTAGTGGGCCTAGAGCAATGGTGGGCAGGTGTGTGATAAAACATCTGTGGTGGGGCCATGTAGATCTGTCATTGGATTCCAAATGGCTTGTGACTGACATGGTGAAGCCAGCAGACCCTTATATGTAAAGGCACCTTGTTACATAGAAAGGTTTCAGGACATTGTTCAGAATCAGGTTGCTATGGTCAAGGGGGCAAGCTATGTGGGATAGAAGCCTGGTTCTTGTATTCTTCTGCAGACCCTGACCCACCACACGTGACAGAAATCCCTCCCGCACTGTGTCCCCGTTGAACTCCTTGTATTTTGTGAAGCAAATACCCAACTCCCAGTACAGCAGCAAGAAACACCACGAAAATAGAGGATGACCATATGGATTCAATGTCCACACAGGGAGACATTTAGCCCCCAGGGGCCACAGTTTACCTACAATGGAAAATTCAGCACTGCTGTCTCATGTTCATTGGAAAATAAGAAACCATGTCCTCCAGGTCACATTGATGCAGACCCAGCTTTTATGGTCTCACTATAAAGGAAGCTAAAGCTCCTGACAACAACATATATTTCAAGTGCCCAACCTCACAGGCAGTTTCTCAAGAAGTCTCTAGGCCAGCAGACCTTCATGTTTGTGGAGGGTTTACCCTGTCCCTTACTTTTGGAAACTCCTCTACCACTTCCAAGGTTGTGAACTCCTGATCATATTCCATTCTATATATGTATTCACGGATTTTCTAACTCTTCTCCTCTGATTGTGTCATACTTGGGCCGTAGGTGTTGTCAAGGCATTGTTCTGAATGAGAGTGGGAAGATTTTTGTGTAGCACATATTTACATACACATTGGATTCATTTTTCAATTTTCCATTCAAAATCCTGAATCCCTGACACTAACACATACCCTACTAGACTCTGACTACTAATCCTAATATGATGGAGAAATATAACCCAAACAGAATAGAAATACAAGCAGTTGAGAGGAGGCATGGCGTATAGTTGGTCTTGGCTTTTGCATGATATAGGGTAGGAGTTATAAATCTTGTTAATTTTTTGTTGAAATAGTCCTCCATGTGTTTTTAAAGTTAACACATATGTGAATTTCTGTCTCCCTTTTTCTGTAGCCAATTTAGCACATGTATTTTTATATGCACATATAAAATCCTACCTGGTATCACACGTACATTTTTGTGAGGTGGCTAACTTGGGAGATACAAAGTATGAGAAGAGATCACTCCTCCTAAATATTTTTGGAACTGAAAATTCAAACTATGAGTGAGCTTCTTAGTTGAAAAACATTATACATAAATCCATGTTTAGTAAAATTAATATTTTTGGATCTGTGAATGATATATATTTCATGATGAATTTTGATTGCCATATATATTGCTAATTTCTAATGTATCTGTGATATATATATATATATATATATATATATATATATATAATTTTCAAAATATGAAATATATGTGTCTTATTATACACTCCCTAAATAATTCACTCATGTTCATGTATGTGGTTTTATAATCAACTTTTCATAAGATTGTTTTTAGAAATATTCATCCACCTGAAATACATATTTGTTTCCTAGAACTGAAAACTCACTTCAGTGAATGGTGCAAACAAAGCCTTATATTTCTACAGTAACTGACCCAATTTAACATCAATGAAAGTAGATTTCTATGGGACATGATGTGTATTTTGATGTTCATTTTAATTCAACACTGGTACATTACTATTTCTTCAGTTTTTATACATCGTAGAATATACATTTCTATCCACAAGTTCACAAATTTAAAGACATTTGTAACACATTCAATCACTTCCTGCTTCAGAACACATGTATTCCTCCTTGTTTTTGACTGGTTATTTCATGAGACTTCTTTCCAAACACATTATTTTCGATTTCCATAATCAATTTGGAAGCAAAACGCACACACATTTTATTATAAACTACAACCCTAATATTACCATTAGATGTATAACTGGTTGGAATGAATGTATGTATATCAATGTAAGATTTCCTGTGTATTTTGGGATATCAATTTATTCCAGTTTCTAAATTTGGAAACAATTATATTATTTATTCACAGTATGGTCTATTCATGCATTCTCTCTATATTCATACACACATGGTACACCTATTTGTGCCCCCAATACTAATTTATATCTCTTCAAAATATTGCTCTCAGAAATGGTGCAACAAATACTCATGTCACCTGATCTACATATACATTTTATCACAGTAATATTCTGGCCACAAAATGCAAAGTCACACTTACGACTGTACCAAAGCCTAAATGGAATGTGAGTATTGATTATGAACATCACCAATGTCCAGGTTGCCTAATGCTCTCAAATGTCAATCCGATTGGTGACTACATATTTGTTTCTTCCTAATATTATTTATTCAAACTCAAGCCTGTTGAAAATGTCTAATCCTATCGATCACTTTATCATTTGCCTGATTTTCTAATGTCTCTATTGATATCTGCTTTCCTACATATTTTCCCCAGTTCATCATTGTGACTGAGTCTTCACATCTGCTGACATTTACATTTTCTCTCTACCCGAAACCCTATTGCTAAAGAACTTTTTGTCCAAATCCTATACTCACTCTTTTTCCTAATCCTACCAACTATCTTCCTAATCCTACCAACTATCCTTTTTTGACTGGATGTTTTCTTTGACATTCAATCATCCAAGGTACAAGGTCCTATGCCATTGTGTATAGATTTATCTGAGACACATGTGCAGAACATAATTCAAACCTAAGTATCCCAATCAAGGATCCAATTCCCTTCTGGGCTTCAAATCTTACCTAGATTTCTGTTTTCATACATATATTTCCCCTCTATATATTCTTATAAATATCGCAGGTTCCCAATAACATTATTCATCCAGCAGAATGATTCCTAAGCCAAATCAAACATGTTATTAACCCTAACCATACTCTGTTCCCTCAATCTAACTTTACAGAAAAGCAGGTATAGAGTTGGTCTTACAATACAGGAATGTAAGAAATCTTCCACCTGCTGAGAAACAAAAAGGTCCATGCAGAAATGAACCCTGGGGAAGATATAGGAAGCTATGATGGACCTGAGAGAGCAAAAGTCATCTTCCACGACAAACAACCTGGTCAGGATGAAGGGGTGTGTCTGAAGCAGTCTCTCTTTTCTTAATGTAGAGAAGATGGACAATACCAGGCCTGTGTGGAGAGCTGTTCCCGGGTGCCTATGTTTGATATACCATTCAAACTTGTGAAAGTGTCACAGGAAGTAGGGGCAGACTCCATCAATTGGGACACTTGGAAGCAACTGTTAGGACAAAGTGGTTGCCAAGGCAGTGACCTCATTCAGTTCCTGAAGGAAGTGACCTACATCACTTTCTTGGTGATGGAACTCTCTGAACTAGGGATCCAGGAAGCCAGGCACCCAGAGGCAGTCCCAGTCCCAGTCCCAGTGGCCTCACATGTTTGGATTTACCAAGGACAGCATCAGTCTTTCTTGGTAACTACTGATGTGAGGATGGCCAAATGCCAGGAAGGTCTGAAGAGGGGCCTTTCCTGAGTAAGCAGGTAGTGTCTCACCACTGGCACCTGACAACATCACAGTGTTGGCCAAGGAGTCCAGATGTGACATAGGACAGTCCATTTTGGAGTAACATACTATGGCCCATCAGTCAGAGGACACTCCGGATAGTCATAGACCTACTTGGGGGAAGGAGGTGACTTTGTGGGTGTGTGTGTGAGTTTGTAGTTTTGTCTAATGATCTGAGAATAGGTAGGAAAGTCGGTTTGTTAGGATTGGAGTGGACTGTTTCTAGTAAGTCTTTTGACAATGTGAGTGTTTCTATGTCTGTTTATCCCACTGTGTCCGTGGTTGTAGACATTAGAAAAGAGAATGCATCAATGGATGTGTCCTGAATAGTAGAAAGTTTCACAACATTCATCCTGACCAATTTATGAATGGATTTTGGCTTGCCTAATGGATGGGCAAAAACCACTGTCTTCCTAAATTCCTGTTTTCTTCTTGAATTCTGGCCACTCTCCAGAATAGGCTCATGGTTTTGTTTCCAAGACATGTACCACCTCCAAGCTCTGTGACATGGCTATGTACTGGATAGCTGAAGGGAATGGGATCATCTCGGAAAACTCAGATATCATTCCAGAAACCCTGCCTTGGGCCATTTGCTTACCTATTGTTCTGTTGCCCTGAATGTCAGAGAGGTCTTTGCCTCAGGCCACCCCTTTGTGAAGCCTGAAGAAAACGGTTTTCAATGAAATTAATGGGCATCAGCTGTAGATCTTTGCTTAATTGCTTTGGAAAGGGATGTGTCTGCATCAGACTCTTGGCCATGTGTGAGGTTGTTGAATAGATTCTCAGCACCTGATGGATCTAACGAACAATTACATGTGTGCTTCCAAAACCAAAATGGCCAAAAAAGCAGTCATTGTGGACGAAGTCTCTCGCTTTCCTCTGTAAGATTCCTGATCTCCATCAAGTGAAAATAGGGATCCTTTTTGTCAAATGAGTTCTTCAATCCCTGCAGAGGATAGCCCATAGGTGCTTGGGTTTTCTCATGATTCCAATTCACATAAAGAATCTATACCCGAGAGTCAGGAGGCCTCAAATTGGAGAATCAGAGCAGTATTTACGGCAGGCTTATTTGATCACTCCTGGTTCTCAGGAAGGGTGTCCAGGCAACCCTGACTTTAGGCAAATGACGGGCAAGGGAGGTTATTTTGTACACTGTCTTGGGCTGAGTCCCTCATGGAAACCTCCAGCCACAGGTTATGATGAGTGTCTATATGGAAGAAGATGAGGGCCTTGTGGGTGTGTTTTGGTTTTAATTGTGGTCATTTGTTTGGTGGTTGGAAGTGATGACTGGGTCTATCTGGGCTTGAACACTGGTGTGATTCCCCTTAGAGTCTGAGTTCTGGAACTGATCTCAGAGAAATATTGCCATAAACTGCATTCAGATTTTAGGAGGCCACGCATGGGATTCGCCCTTGGAAACTGAGATGAAATACCAGGGTGGCTTTCCACAGAGCCTTGGAATATCAGCTAGGATATCACATGATTTTATTCTGAAAGATTTGGCAGCCATAGTTGACAGTCAGAACACGCATGGACGTCACATTAAAGACCTCAATGGGCCTGGCTTCATGTGACCTTTTGACCACTCTATGGGAAGACTTGCCTGTGAGATTTCTCCAGAGAATTTAATGAAAATAGCTTCCTCACATTTAATAGTTCCTGAATAAACTGAAACCCACAGTGTCTCCAACTTCATCCAAGAAAAATGGCTAGATAAATACAATGAAATCTTTGAAATTCCCTTAACCAGGTGGCACTGGAGAACCTTTAGATGTCTTGTTGCTGATCATGAGTTTACCAGAGAATGCCATGATTGACCGGGTTTCATGAAAATGGTGTAGAACAAAGATGCCAGTAAGTTGGAGCCTGCTGAGTAGTGGGCCTATTGCAGTGGTGGGTAGGTGTGTGATAATACATATGTGGTGTGGCCATGAGGATTTGCCATTGCTTTCCAAATGGTTTGTGACTGACATGGTGCAGCCAGCAGACCCTTCTATGTAAAGGCATCATGTTATATGGAGAGGTTTCTGGGCTAAGTTCAGAGTCAGATTTCTAAGGACAAGGGGGCAAGCTCTGTGAGATAAAAGCCTGGTTGGTGCATTCTCCTTCAGACCCTGACCCACCACAAGTGACAGAACTCCCTCCAACACTGGGTTCCAGTTGAACTCATTGTATTTCATAAAGCATATACCAAACTCCCATTACAGCAGCAAGAAACACCACAAAAAGTGGAGGATGACCAAATGGCTTCACAGTCCACACGGGGAGACACTTAGCATCCAGTGGCCACAGTTTACCTACAAACAGAAAATTCAGCACTGCTGCCTCATGTTCATTAGAATACAAGAAACCATGTCCTCCAGGTCACATAGATGCAGACTCAGCTTTGATGGTATCACTAGAAAGGAAGCTAAAGCTCCTTACAACAACATATATTTCAAGTGCCCAAACTCAGAGGAAGTTTTTCAAGAAGTGTTTAGGCCAGCAGAGCTCCATGTTTTTGGAGTGATTACCTGTTAGACCAGGACACAAGAAAAGACCACTGACTCTAATTAAAATCAAATTAAATTAAGCTTATTATTTCCACCGGCTGTGCTGCCTCTCCCTCACAAAATGGCGGGAATAAGACAGCAACCCCAGCTTTCCTACAGGCAGCTTAATAGCCCAGAAAATTACACAAAAGGGGGTTTACAGATAACAGAACTCTGACAAACATCACACTAATGGCAGTCTACATTTTTTTTGCTGTCCCTACATCAGAGTTCATGAAGACCATTAGAGCCTCAGAGAGGGTTGTTGTCTCGCCAGAGAAGGCAAATATTTATGATGTGTCACTAAAGTTTCAGAGAGGGCTGCTATCTGGTCAGAGAGCCGGGCATGTGTGAGTTCCAGGCGTGGGCAGGCATTCCAAGCAGGTTTAGAATTTGAAGTGATTTATGCTAAAGCCAAAATTATCTTTTCATGGCTTTTTGGCAAGATGGCTCCCAATTTTAATTAAAGATCAGGTTGGGTCTATCATTCCCCCCTTTTCTTTGTGTCCCTTTCAAATCTTTGATAGATTACGGGAAGAGCACTGAGGAAATTTTAATCCCTCAGGTAAGAGTCTCCAAATTTTTAGAGCTCACCCAAAACCGATCTCCCTGATTTTACCTGACTTAATTAATTACTTATATTGATAGTCTATTTATCTTTCTCTCCATTGTTTTAAGAAGAGTGGTGTCACTCATTTTTTCTTCTTCTGACCTGAGACAGGGTGACATGAGTGGGCATGGCATGAGGGACATGAGTTGCCTTTTAGAAATCAGTTGAGGGACAAGAGTTGCCTTTTAGAAGTCAGTTCAGTTTGAAGTCTGATTGGGGAAGAACAGGTTGTAAAGTCATCTGGGGATGGGTTCTTCTATGAGAGAAACAAAAACCATGAGTACTGAAAAAATGTTGCAGCAGCTGGAACATGTCACTGTATAGAAGTTCCATCACCAGTCTTTAATATCCCCAGTTATCCGGACTGTCAACTTAACTTGTACTGTTACACTTGTCCCTCCCCATAAGATACAGTTTAATAATTTAATGTCATCTGATCTTGTAAAATCTTTTTACTAGTATGACCTCTGTGTCTCTTAGAGAAACCTTTAATTCTGTTACTCAGGGATGGATAATTGTACTAGCAAACACCAAGCCTACCTGTGTAGGTTAGGAATATCTGTAGGCCTTAAACTGAAAACTTATATCTGTGGCAGGTCTTCTTGATAGTCTCTTTTTATAAGTATCAGGCATTCCTTTCTGAGAATTCTTCTTTGTAGCCACCAGTCTTACTTATTTTGGGAGGCAAACATAAAGTTCATACCTTAACATTATATTATTATTATTATAATTTAAAATGCCCAGGAATGGATGTATTTTGTTCTTAACTGTCTTTGCTAAGTGTTTAAGATGAAGCAGTCAAACTGACTTTTGTTTCCATCTATTGTTAACAGTCAGCTGAGCTTTTATGGGAGTCAATTCTGGGGAAACTTGAGAGCAGATTCTCAGTTCTGCTAGTGCCATTTGCGCTAGGTGGGTCCAGATCTTGCTTGACCATTTGGCTTCCCTCGGAAGCATCAGGGATGTCTCCTTTCTTTGATGACTCTCCTCTTCGTAACAAATACCCTGATTGGCTTTCTGTTCTCCAGTGGTCTCATTAATCTCCCTGATCAGGAGGAGGTTATGTGGCTCAGAGTTTCAAAGCTCTTTAGAGAAGTTCCCTGTTCCCTGGATTCAGACTGACTCAGAGGGCAAAAGCCAAATATTGGTTTTCTTGGCGCTTTTCATTTAAATTTAATTTTAAATCCTAATCTTAAACATCCAGCAAATAAATTTTAACAGCCTTATATTAAGAGTACTGGGCTTTAATGTCTATAACTATATCATTATCTTTTTATTAATTGGGATCTGTATTTTTCTGTCTGTATTGTAAGTAATGACTTATTATCTTGAATAAACCCATGTTGTGTTCTTAAAGCAACACGTTTGTAAAACAGTAACAGAGAATATTTAGATCACTTATAAAATAATTTCAAAATAAAATTAACAAAAGTAAAAATACTTAGCTTGTGTAATAGCTACCCTGAATTTTTTGGCTGAGTTATACATTATATCCCCTGTTTGAGATCCTAGGAATATTGACCTTAAAAAAACCAACTTTTTAAGATAACTTTAAAGAAATATTATCTGACCTACTGGTTTCGTAGTCATTCTCACATGTAGTAAGATGGGACACAGAGCCTTATCTCAGCTAAGGCAGGGCTCTTTATAAATCTTAAGTATTTTAGTTCTAAAGCTAATCCTTATTTTTAAATATCATTTGACAAAGTTTACATAAATTGTTTGAGGTCACATGAACATTAGCTAACACCATATGATATCACATTTAAAACATGAATTAAAGAAATGCTGAAAGTTTTTAACCTTTACATCGATTAGGCTCTCATTAACTAAAAAATACATTTAAATTGTTCCCCAATGTAAAAAGTAACATAAAAGTTTACATATCTTATTGATAACAGGTAAATAAATCCCCAATATATTTTTTACCATACAACTTCAGAGCACCAGCTTGATATAATGCTCTTTTAAAGTTTCTACCTTACAGATTGCATACCTATAAGATATGAAAACATTGATAGCATCACAATTACATTGATGTTTCTACATTAACCAAGTTTAGCTTTTAAAGCAATGGCAGTACAGTGCTCTAAAATAACAGTTCTTATTTAATCAGTTGTTTAATTTTTATGGTTGCTTGCTCTGGAGAAAATAAAACTTAATAAATACAACGTTATGGGTAAACTTATGTTTTAAGAAATTTTTGTCTCATTAACACATGACTTATTTTTATATTCTTATACAGACTTTAATAAGAACTTATTCAGACCTTAGTAAATCAATCAGATATCTAAGAAAAGTACTCATGAATGAGCAATCCCATATCAAATTTACTTTACTTATTTATCAAAATACTAGAGAAATGTATTGACAGTGTAAACCATTTTTATGTTGAAGGAAAGGTCCTAGAACCAAGGCATATTAGACATTTTGTAGATATTAATATTTTATTAGATTTTTGAACACCTAAAAAAATTGTAAGCTTAAATTTAAAGACATTGATTTTTATCTGTTTATCCAATTTAAATTGAAACATTTAAATCACGTGAATTAAAGATCTTTGGATCTCCTATTTAAATTTGTTTTAATGAGCGCTTTTTTATGAGTGCTCCTTGTATATGTTAATTTGTGTATCATATATATGATATACGACATATGTATATGTAGACATACAACACATAACAAAAGTGTGCACACATAATAATAGTAAAGGCCTTGTAGCTTTTCTCAGGTGAAATCTCCATTGCAATGTTTCAAAAAGTCTACAGTTGGTCAAAGATAGAACTGATCTGAAAAACATTAACCTAGGTCTGTATGCTCAAAATCATGAGCTCAAAAAAAAAAAGTATCTAAGGAAAAAAAAAAGAGTCCTAGAAAAAGTGACTGGCTAGTAATTAGTAAATACCATACAATTTACCTTTTTTTTCCCTTAGGCCTCAAATCAGTCTCCTACTAAGCTTTCAGGCTTCTTTCATTTACATTTCAATATAAATCATGGCTGAGGTCTGGAAGGAGCAGGAAAAACTGCTATTCTGAGCAGACACCTCAGGCCTAAGGCATTTTAACCATAATTTTGAGGATCGGATGTTGAAAATTATGATACAAATTTAAGATACAATTCACAAAATTTTATATCTTTACATCTTGTTTTGTCAACAGATACCATTCTATGATTTACTATCCTTGTCCAAATTAATGCAGTGGTACACACAGTGACATTTTCCGAGGCTATCCAATTCAAAATTGGTGAAAAAAAGACTGTATGATTGGGAATTTACTTGCCAACTTGGAAGTAGAGTTCTTCAGTTTTCCATACTAAGTATTTAAGTTCTCTGGCATGAATTATCTGAAATCATAAACTAAACAATTACCTAAACCCGACTTTTAACTGCAAAATTCTGCAATGCTTCAAAAACCCTTTCAGATACCAGATTGTTAAAATAAAACATCATCATTTAGACACACATTCAGCTAAGATCATTCCCAAGAAACAATTTATAATATCAACACATTATTGCACATGTCTTAAAGGGCCAGATACAAAGACACAAGACAGACAGAAAGGAGGTTCAGACTATGGCTGTCAGAGAGAACCGTTTAAACCAGAGCAGATAAGAGAAAAATCTCCTACACCAGTGTGCACCATAGATATCCACAGCGGGGGGACCACATGTTTTAACAGAGGGGAAACCTGAAATGTAAAATAAAGTGTCTCCATGGTGACTTCACTGCATTTAGTGTCCTCTTTTTCTTTTTCTCTTTTTTAACAAGACAGAGGTGGCATAATTCTTACAGTGCGGGGAGGAAGGAGGTAATTCCCTGAATCAACAGGGCTTTGGCAGCTGCTGGGAGTCCCTCAGTCCCTCCTTTTACTTACAGGATTAGCTCCTCTTGTTCAGTTCCACACCAAGCATGCTTCATCTCCTAATATTTCAGTAGACAGCTCTCACAAAGTTCCGGGGTGGAGGGTGGGTACCAAATTTGTAAATTAAAGTTCGATTCCTCAACTTGACGCCAATTAATACCAATTTAATAATGAGGACTGAGTTTTGAGAAAAAGAAAAAGGGAGGTTTATTGCTTTGCGAACAAAGGAGAAACACAGGGGACTCTGCCAAAAGTTGTGACTCTCTTGATCTGGAGTGACAAGGGGTTTTAAAGGAGTTTCACTTGTTAACCTGGGAGATGCTCAGTTCTTAGGTCCCCAGCAAGCATTGCCCTCTACAATGGGTGGGCTCCAGGCAGCCAGCTAGGAGCTTCTATCATCCTGCTTAACAAAGGCGAGTAAAGTTCATCGCAGTTCCCTAAAACACAGTCCAAAGGGGTGTCAGGCTTACTCTCTTTTTTACCTATTTTTACGTCCAAAATCCTTAAGTTTGTACCACTGAAATCACACAACAAAATGAACAAAAACAAACAAACAATCAAAAAAATAGAACACAAAACAAAACACAAAAAACAGAAATCATGCACCTAAACAGAAAAACAGTGGAACAGTGCAACATCTTGCTATAGCTCCAGGGTAGGAGTGCATGCGTGCCCGTCGGCCCCTCTCTACAGTTCCAGAGGAATTCCCTACAGAACAGAACAGAGGACAGAACGATTCTGGTTACTCTCCTGGAAAGGAGTATATGTGAGCCTCCCCAGGCCACATCTCTGTCATCAGAAGAGATCTCCCTTAACCGGATATCAGATGTTATAAAAGCCCCACTTACCTATGGAGGACTCCTCCACCAGGTGCTTGCTAATAGTTTTAGTGCAAAGGTTCACTGCAGTGCTCCCCGGACTAAAGGCTCTCTTCCTAATATAGAGAAGATGGACCAAATCAGGCCTGTGTGGAGAGCTGTTTCTTGGTGCCTATGGTTGATATACCATTCTAATTTGTGAAAGTGCCACAGAAAGTAGGGTAAGCCTCCTTCTCATGGTACGCTTGAAAGCAACTGTTTGGAAAAAGTGGTTGCCAAGGCAGTGACCTCATTCAGTTCCTGAAGGATGCAACCTCACCTCACTTCCTTGGTAATGGAACTCTCTGAACTTGGGATGCAGGAAGCCAGGCACACAGAGTCAGTCCCAGTCCCAGTCCTAGTGGTCTCACTTGCTTCAATTTAACAAGGACAGAGTCAGTCTTTCTTGGTACCTACTGATGTGAGGATGGCCAAATGCCAGGAGTACTCTGAAGAGGGGCCTTTTTTTGAAAAAGCAGGTAGTGGCTCACAGCTGGCTCCTGACCACTTCACAGAGTTGGATATGGAGACCAGATCTGAGACAGGATAGGCCATATCTGGGGAACATAGTATGGCCCAGCAGTCAGAGGACACTCCGGATAGTGAGAGACCTATTTGGGGGAAGGAGGTGCCTTTTTGGGTGTGGATGTGTGTTTGTGGTTTTGCCCCGTGTTCTGAGAAGAGGTAGGAAAGTCGGTTTGTTTAGTTTGGAGTGAACTGTTTCTAGTAAGTTGTTTGACAAGGCGAGTGTTTCTATGTCTGTGTATCCCACTGTGTCCGTGGTTGTAGACATTAGAAAAAGAGGATGCATCAATGGATGTTTCCTGTCTAGTAGAAAGTTTCCCAGCATTCATCCTGCCCAATTTATGAATGCACTAGGGCTTGCCATATCGATGGGCAACACCTGCTATCTTCCTAAGTTCCTGTTTTCTTCCTGAAATCTAGCCACTCTCCAAAATAGGCTCATGCTTTTGAGTCCACGATATGTACCACCTCCAAGCACTGTGACATGGACATGTACTGGATAGCTGAAGGGATTGGCAAGCATCTCAGAAAACTCAGATATTGATGTGACCAGGAAAGTCTCAGTGGAGAACCCCTGCAATGGGCTTTTTGATTGCCTATTTTTCTGTTGCCCTGAATGTCAGTAAGTTCTTTGCCTGAGGCCACGCCTTTGTGAATCCTGAAGAAAACAGTTTTCAAACGGAAATGAATGGGCACCACCTGTGGCTCTTTGCTTAATTGCTTTGTAAAGGGATGTGTCTGAATCAGCCTCTTGGTCCTGTGTGAGCCTGTGGCTTAGATTCTCAGCACCTGATGGATCTAAAGAACGATCCCATGTGTGGATCCAAAATCAAAATGGCCAAAAATCAGTCACTGTGGATGAAGTCCCTCACATTCCTCTGTAAGGTTCCTTACCTACATCAAGTGAGAATAGGGATCCTTTGGGTCAAATGAGTTCTTCAAAGCCCTGCAGATGCTATCCCATAGGTTCTTTTGTTTTCTTATGAATCCAATTCAAATAAAGAATCTAAACCCCACAGTCAGTAGGCCTCAAATTGGAGAACAGAGCTGTATTAATGGCAGACCTGTTTGATAACTCCTGGTTCACAGGGAGGGTGTCCAGGCCACCCTGACTATTGGCAAATGAGGGGAAAGGGAGCTTATTTGGAACACTGTCTTGTGCTGCACCTCTCATGGAATCCTCTTGCCAGAAGTTATGGTGAGTGTCTATATGGAAGAAGATGAGTGGCATGTGGGAGTGTCTTGGTTTTAATTGTGGTCATTTGTGTGGCGGTTGGAAGAGATAATTGGGTCCACCTTGGCTTGAACTTTGGTGTGTTTCCCCTTAGAGTCTGTGTTTTGGAATTGACCTCCGAGAATGTATAAGGTCCTATGCCATTGTATATCCATATTTCTGGGACATCACTACAGAATGTAATTCAACGCTAAGTATACCAATCAAGAGCCCAATGAACTTCTGGGCTTCAAATCTTACCTATATTTCTGTTTTCATACTTATATTGAAAGGTTAATAAAATAGGTACTTGTCAGTTCTTGATTTTCTGTATGCTTAACAAAACACTGTTGAAATCTTGAGAACTGTTTGCTATTCTTTTTCACAGATTGTGCTGTCCCCAACTGCCAAACTGCAGAATGTACTCGGTCAACCAGTTGCACGCAAACCGCCCACTCGCCCTTACTCATCAATAAACTTCCCTCCCTGCCCTCTCCAAGGAAAATATATAAGCACTTCTTAAGCTGTTCTCAGGGCTCTCTGCTCTATTCAAGAGAGCTCTGAGCCCTTGCATGCCGGACTCCCAATAAAGCCTTTGCTGTTGCATGAGACAGTCTCTTGGTGGTCTCTTCAACCGACCCTCGCCCGATCTTTACATCTCGTGGCCCCAGTGAGATCCGGCAGCCGCAGATGAAAGACCCCCAACGGGCTCCTCTGGGGGTAAATAAGGCCCCTCTTTCTGGTTTCAGGATTCAGGTTAGGGTTTCACAAAATGGCTATTGGTAAAGAGCGTGAGCTCTCTCCCACGGTGACTGACACACATGTCACAGAGCCACAGGCCATGTCCCTGGGGGATGAACTCATGAAATCGAGGAACAATAGTCTCCTTGATTCAGTGATATTTTGTTTCGGATTCGGTATTGCCAGCCCATCATGTTTTGCCGGCTACTCAGTCCTGGTCTCAGTATTGGACGTCCATTGCCTGTCTTTATTTTCTTATCTTGTCTGTGTCATGTGTCATTGCTTTTATTGTCTGTGTATATTTCATTATGGGACAGAGCACTTCAATGCCTCTGTTCCTGACCCTTGATCACTAGACCAAAGTCTGCTTAAGGGCTCAGAATCTTTCTTTTTCAGTAAAATGCCGGATCTGGCAGATTCTGTGTCTCAGAATGACCCATCTTTGTAGTCGGATGGCCCCTAGAAGGATCTTTCTACTTCGCACTAATTTGAAAAGTTCGAGATATTGTCTTTTAGCAGGGGCCACGTAGACATCCAGATCAACAGCCATATATCTTAACTTGTCAGGACCTCTACAAATCTCCTCCTCCAAGGATGAAGCCTTTCCTTGTCCCTGCACCCGCTCCTACTTCTTCCCCCACGATTCTATCTCTTTAACTCTCTGCTCCTCCTCTTGCACCCTCTGTTCTCCATGAGTCTCAAGACTCTACTGGACTCTCCTCCCCCTCCTTATCCTCTGCCTTCATCCCCCAACTCCCAACACCCTCTAAGTGATTCCCTTCCTGCTGACTCAGCCTCTCCACCATTCAAAGAAGCTAGGATGGCCCAGCACCATCCAGATGACTGTCCCGTGGCACACAGAGCCCCTCCTTCCCTGGAGGAAGCTGGCCCGGCTAAAAGAACTCAGAGAACTCGCCAACGTTTTTACACCTGCCTACTTCGGATAACTGCCAACAACTCCTAGGGACTTTCTTTATGACAGAGGAATAAGAGAAAAACCTCCAAGAAACTAAAAAAAAAATCCTCGGACCTGATTGGCGACCAACACAACTTCCCAACATAATCAAAGCCAGCTTACCCTTAAACCAAACCAACTGGAACCCCAACACCTTTGAAGATAAAGAGCATCTGTCCAATTATTGCCTGGCTCTAATAGCGGGTCTCCAAGGGGCTACTAGGTGACCAACTAATTTGGCCATGGTAAGAGAAATTATTCAAAGGCCTGATGAATCTCCCTCTTTGTTTCTAGAAAGAATTATGGAGGCATATAAGAGATATACTCCTTTCGATCCTCAGGCAGCGGATCAAAATTCATCTGTAACGATGGCCTTAATTGGGCAAGCTGCCATGGATATTAAAAAAATTTAAAAGAGAGATTTTGTCAGAGAAGCCGAGAAAATATACTATAAGAGAGAAACAGGGAGAAAGAAAGGGAGCAAAGGAAGGATGAGAGAAGCAAAAGACTGACTAAGGGATTGACCAAGATCCTGGTCACAACAAGAAAGAGGCCAGAAATTAAGACGTAAGGTGACAGGAAGGGATACCTGGGGCCATGCCAGAGGCCACCCCTGGCCTCAGATCAATGTGCCTACTGTAAAAAAAAAAAGGATACTGGGCCAAAGAGTGCCCTATAAAGAGACAGCCACGCCAGCCAGCTATTCTGACTCTGGAGCATGACTAAAAAAGTTGGGGCTCAGATCACTTCCCCTAGCTCAGGGTAACTTTTGAAGTGTAGCGGACCCCAGTAAACTTTGAAATGAAAACAGGAGCAGTATACTCAGCCCTTAAGGCCCCATTGGGCCCTCTATCAAATAAAAGGTCTGTAGTTCAAAGAACTAATGGCAGTAAATATCGGGCTTAGACTACTAAGAGGACCATGGACCTTGGGAAAGGAAAAATCTATCACTCCTTCCTAGTAATCCAGGAATGCCTGGACCCATTGATGGGCAGAGATCTGCTCACCAAGCTCTTGGCCTAAATAACTTTTAACCCTGAAGGCCCCCAAATGAAATTTCTAAATTCTTCAGTAAAAACTCCTATAGTCACGGCTTTAACTATATTAGTAGAAGATGAACATCCACTCTTCACACCCCCCAAGACTGATCAAACAGGCAAGCTACACCAGAAATGGATAACAGATTACGCAGATGCCTGGGCAAAAACTGCTGGGTTAGGCCTGGCCGTGAAACAACCTCCAATAACAGTGGAGTTAAAAACCTCAGCCTCCCCAATCAATGTCAAATAATATCCTCTAAGCAAAAAAAGCTAAAGATGAGATAAGGCCCCATATTCAGAAATATCTGGACTTAGGGCTCCTAAGGCCCTGTCAATTGGCCTGGAACACTCCCCTGCTACTAGAAAAAAAAAAGCCAGGAACCGGGGACTATTGTCCTGTTAAAGACCTAAGAGAGATCAACAACAGAGTGCAGGACATTCACCACACGGTACCTAATCCGTACAATCTGCTTACACTCTGAACCCTGAGCGGAAATGGTATACTGTTCTGGACTTAAAAGATGCTTTCTTTTGCTTGCCTCTGCATAAAGATAGTCAGTTGCTGTTTGCTTTTGGGTAGGTAGACCCAGAAACCTGAACGTCTGGTCAACTAACTTTGACTAGACTCCCACTGGGGTTCAAAAACTCCCCCACTCTCTTTGATGAAGCCCTCCACAGAGATCTCAGCAATTTCAGAACTATGCACCCCAAATCACCCAGCTTCAATACGTGAATGACCTGCTACTGGCAGCCAACACCAAGGAAAACTGTGAGTCTGGGACCCAAGCACTATTATATGAGCTTGCTCAACTTGGGTATAGAGTTTCGGCCAAAAAAGCCCAAATTTGCTAGCATGAAGTAATCTTCCTGGGCTGTTACCTTAGGGGCAGTAAACGATGGCTCACTGAGCCCAGAAAACAAACCATTGTGTAGATACCACCCCCATCTAACAGGAGACAACTCAGAGAGTTTCTTGGGACTGCTGGCTTTTGCAGGTTATGGATACCTGGGTTTGCGTCTTTAGCTGCTCCTTTATACCCGGTGTTAATGGGAGATGCCCAATTCCAATGGACCCCTGATCACCAGGAAGTTTTTGATAACATCTATGGACACTGACACTGAACGCCTCAACTTCACTGAGCTCAGGCTGCAATTACAGAAAGCCCTACACTACGTTAAAAATGTACACCAACTCACTCACCTTGGTTCAATGAAACTGCAGGCATTCCTGTAGGATTAAGAACAGAGTTTTCCACTAACTGACTCACAGCGAAAGGAAATAACTGAACGGGTAACAAAAGCCTGTCGAGTCCGTCAATTGGTTAATGCTTACCCTTCCAGTTTCCTAGAGGAAAGCACCTATGAGGAACCAGAAAACGACAATTTTGGGAAGTGGACAATAGTGAAATTAAGCCAGCAAGGTATGGACTTAAATACCTCCTAGTCTTTGTAGATACATTTTCAGGATGGACTGAAGCCTTCCACACATACACACACACACACACACGCAAAAAAAAAAAAAAAAAAAAAACTGCACAAATGATTTTCAAGAAGATTCTGAAAGATATTTTTCCAAGATACGGTATGCCTAAGGTAATAGGATCTGATAATGGACTGGTGTTCATGGCCCAGGTAAGTCAGGTGTTAACTGGGACCCTGTGGATTAATTTTAAGTTACATTATGCTTATATACCCCAGAGCTCAGGACAGGTAGAAAAAATAAATAGAACCATTAAAGAGACCTTAACAAAATTAAGCTTAGAGCCCGGCATAAAAGATTGGATTATGCTCCTGCCTTATGCACTGTTTCATGCGAGAAATATTCCCTCTCTTTCTTTGTGTAACCTCACCCCCTATGAAATTCTCTATGATTCCCATCATCCAGTAAGGGACCTAACCCCAACTCTAAGGCCTAACGATCACTTCCACACCCCCTTGCTTGACAGACTTAAAGTCATTGAAAGAACTCAGCGATACATGTGGAAACAGCTGGCCACTGCCTACCAACCTTGGGAGGAGGGGACTCTAAGTCAATATCAAGTAAGAGACTTCGTCTACATAAGACAACATCAGGTGTCATCCCTGGAACCCCACTGGAAAGGAACATACCAGGTGCTACTTATAAAACCTAAAGCGGTAAAAGTAGACGGAATCACTTTTTGGATCCATGCCTCTCATCTCAAGCCTTCGCTGTGTCCAGACTCTTGTTGGAAACTGGAAAAGCCTGCTAACCATTTCAAATTGCGTATTCGCTATGTGGATAAGACTATAGACTCTCCCCTTGGACACCAGTAGTTGTAACCCTCATCATTCCGTTCAGCAGCAATGGCTGATCACAAATCCTACTAGACAAGAAGTATGGTCTATCTCGCATACAGCCCCCTTAGAGACCTGGTGGCCATCTATCCACCCAGACATTTGTCAGCTCGGTATAGGTCTTTCCTATTGAGATATCCCTGATGAAGAGGATCCCACTAAAATTCCATTAAATCTCTTCTGTACCATAGATAATGGAAACAAACATTATGGATGCAGGGACACGCGAGACAGATTCAGGTTGGCTAGCCTAGATTACTATGTTTGCCTAGCGGACTATCAAAGGCACAAACAGCCACGGCTGTGTCGGGGAGAAGCCGACTTCTTGTGTAAGTCAAGTGAATGTGAGCATACAGGGGCTGCCTGCTGGAACACAAACTCCTCATCAAATTCAGTACACAGCATTGGCCATATTACCAATTAGACAACCAAATACTATGGCCCCCAGAGGGTTCTCTAGATCCTCAAATTCTGCGTGACATTTTTAACTTTGGCAAGTTCTCAAAAGGGGGAAATTTCCCTATGTGGAATCCTTTTCCCTCCTTTGCTCACATCCTGTACTATGCTTCTCCAATAGTTCCTCAACCTCAGCCTTCTGCTCTAGACTCTCTGCTATCACTCCCATCTTAGCAACCTGATTTCTCCTCTCCAATTACTAAATCAAAAACCCAAACCTCCGCTGCTTCTCAGAACATTGCCCCCTTGCTGAGGTAGCAGGTACCAAGGTACCCCTTCACCCACTCACTCCTCTCTTTTCCTGTCAGTCCCTGCACTAGGTCCCAGCAAGTCCTCTAGCAAGCTAACCCAAAGCTCAAACCAGCTGATAAGAGGCCTCAGACCCCTATACAAGATGTAATGAAAATGGCCTTTAAAGTTGCTTTGTCATCACTGAAAACAGGTTTCTAAGAATTTAAAGTCCCTCAAAGGCTTTTTGGAATATTTACTCCCATCTTCCCCTCTGCTCTACCTGTTCTACTGCTCAAGTTTTGTTTTAGGACAATCCCAAACCCCTTTCCCATTTTTCTTTTACATCTCTCTTTCCTCATTCTTAGATCCACGGAGCTGCTCTCAGCCTCGACTACCCCGTCTTCCCCCTCTGTACTAGGTCCATAGAAATGTCTTAAATGACCTTCTCCAGAAATCTTCACCAAGGCTTACTTTAGGTCTTTCAGCAAAAGAGTCCCTCTGAAAGAGTTCAATGTACATAAACTTGCACTTTTCGTGTTGCCCTGTTCTACTTGACCACTAGCTGGATAAATCACCACCCCTAAGCTAGACACCTCCTTACCAGTTTTTCACAAAATATGTGAACAAGGCCTCTGGCCTTGAGCTGGGGCTTCACCGAGATGGCTACATTTCTAAGATAAAAATGTTAGCAACTGGGCTCCATGGTGACAGCTGGCAGGGAGAAAAAAAAAGAGACAAAAAAGCTCTCCCCTTCCAAGGTGTCCTTGAAAAGTTAACTTGCCCAGAACAGAGGAAAAAAAAACAGAAACAAAAACTAATTTTTGTGAATTTCTGCAGACTGTGAACTTCTGAGCCCCTTCCCTTACATGTTGGGTACAAACTCTAAAACTACCAAAACTTGGGTTTCAGGGGATTAATTGATTACAAAAGAAGCAATGCCCTCTAAATCCGGATGCAACCAAATAAGAATGTTTTCCTCACTTTGGTGCTATCTTAGGTGCATTTTCTTGTCCATCCATAAAACAGTATAATTCTATACACTTTAACATTATTTATGTTTTCATAAAATGGTCAATAGATGTGATTAATTATGTAATGATGTAGATGTTTTCAGAGTGCTCTTTCATGACGCAGGTTCATTTAAAGTTCAAATAGGGGGGCATACAACCCGGTTCCACCGGGAACCTGTATCCCTCACTTTAGCCATCCTATTAGGAATAATAATTGCTGAAGGCGTGGGCACAGGAAGAACTGCCCTAGTCCATGAGACACAACAAAGACACAATTAGAAGCAGAAATAGACCAAAGCTTAAAGACATTAAAAACCGACATCACAGCTTTACAGGAATTTTAACCTCTCTCTCTCTGAAGTTGTTTTATAGAGCAGGCGAGTGTTGGACCTCCTCTTCATGAGAGAAAGGTGCCTTTTTGCTTGCATTGAGGGAAGAATGTTGTTTTTATTCTGACAATACTGGAGTTGTAAAAGAATTAATGAGTAAATTAAGAAAACGACTTGAAGAGCGTCAAAGAGAGACAGAGGCCCCAGAAGGAAGGTTTGAGTCTTTGTTCACATAGTCAACCTGGTTAACTACGCTTTTATCTGCCAGGGCCGTTCCATTAATAATCCTCATATTATTGCTAACGGTAGGACCCTGTTTGCTCAACCGTGTAGTTTCCTTTCTAAACCAAATCGAACATGTTATTAAACCTAACCATACACTGTTCTCTCAATCTAATTTTACAGAAAAGTGGGGACAGAGTTGGTCTTAAAATACAGGAATATAGAGGATCTTCCACCTGCTGAGAAACTCAAGGGTCCATGCAGAAATGATCCCTGGAGAAGATGTAGGCAACTATGAAGGACCTGAGAGAGCAGAAGTCTTCCATGGCAAACAACCTGCTCAGGATGAAGGGATGTGTCTGAATCAGCCACTCTCTTCTTAATGTATAGAAGATGGACCAAAGCAGGCATGTGTTGAGCTGCTCCTGCATGCCTATGGTTGACATACCACTCTAACTGGTGAAAGTGTCACAGGAAGTAGGGGCAGCCTCCTTCTCATGGGAACCTTGGAAGCAACTGTTAGGACAAAGTTGTTGCCAAGGCAGTGACCTCATTCAGTTGCTAAAGGAAGTGACCTCACCTAAATTCCTTGGTGATGGAACTCTCTGAACTTGGAATCCAGGAATCCAGGCAACAAGAGCCAGTCCCAGTCCCAGTCCCAGTGGTCAAACTTATTTTGATTTACCAAGGACAGACTCAGTCTTTCTTGGAACCTACTGATGTGAGGATGGCCAAATGCAAGTAAAGCTATGAATAGGGGCCTTTCCTGAGAAAGCAGGCAGTGGCTCACCGCTGGCTCCTGACAACTTCACAGAGTTGGCCAAGGAGACCAGATTTGAGACAGAACAGGCCATTTCCAGAGAACATAGTATGGCCAACCAGTCAGAGGACACTCCGGATAGTCACAGACCTACATGGGGGAAGGAGGTGCCTTTGTGGTGTGGGTGTGGGTTTGTGGTTTTGTCTCATGTTCTGAGAATAGGTATGAAAGGCGGTTTGTTTTGTTTGGAGTGAACTGTTTCTAGTAAGTCGTTTGACAAGGTGAGTGTTTCTATGTCTATGTATCCCACTATGTCCGTGGTTATAGACATTAGAAAAGAGAATGCATCAATGAATATGTCCTATCTAGTAGAAAGCTTCCCAGCATTCATCCTGCCCTATTTATGAATGGACTGCAGCTTGCCTTATTGATGTGAAACACCTGCTATCTACCTAAGTTCCTGTTTTCTTCCTGAATTCTCGCCACTCTCCAGAATAGGCTCATGGTTTTGTGTTTAAGATATGTACAACCTTGAAGCTCTGTGACATGACCATGTACTGAATAGCTGAAGGGAATGGCGAGCATCTAAGAAAACTCAGATATCAGTTTGACCAAGAAAGTCTCAGTGAAGAAACCCTGCTTGGGGCCTTTTGTTTACCAATTCTTCTGTTGCCCTGAATGTTAGGAAGGTCTTTTCCTCAGTCCACCACTTTGTGAAGCCTGAAGAAAACAGTTTTCAAATGGAAATGAATGGGCATTACCTGTGGCTCTTTGCTTAATTGCTTTGGAAAGGATGTGTCTGAATCAGCCTATTTGCCTTGTGTGAGGGTGTGGCTTAGATTCTCAGCTCCTGATGGATCTAAAGAAAGATCCCATGTGTACATCCAAAACCAAAATGGCCAAAAGAGCAGTCCTTGTGGATGAAGTCTCTCGCCTCTTCTGTAACTTTCCTGACCTCCATCAAGCCAGAATAGGGATCCTTTGGGTCAAATGAGTTCTTCAAAGCCCTGCAGAGGCTAGCCCATAGTTTCTTGGGTTTTCTCAAGACTCCAATTCACATAAGGAATCCAAACTCCACAGTCAGTTGGCCTCAAATTGAAAAAGCAAAGCAGTATTAATGGGAGGCCTATTTGATCTCTCCTGGTTCACAAGAAGGGTGTCCAGGCCACCCTGACTTTAGGCAAATTAGGTGCAAGAGAGCTTATTTTGGACACGGTCTTGGGCTGTGCCCCTCATGGAAAACTTTTGCCAGAGGTCATTATGAGTGTCTATATGGAAAAAGATGAGCGCCACATTGGAGTGTTTTGTTTTAAATTGTGGTCATTTGGGTGGCGGTTGGAAGAGATGACTTGGTCCACATGTTCTTGAACTCTGGTGTGATTCCCTTAGAAACTGAGTTCTCAAACTGACCTCAGAGAAGTATTGCCATGAATAGTGATGAGATTTTATGAAGCCAGGCATGAGTGTCGCCCTTGGAAACTAAGTTCTAGGCCCAGGATGGCTTTCCACAGAGCACTAGGCCTCTCAGCCAGGATACCACATGATTTTATTCTGAAAGATTTGGCACTCATAGTTGAGAGTCAAAACTCATATGGACCTCACATTGTAGACCTCAATGGGCATAATATCATGTGATCTTTTGGCCACTCTTTGGGAATCCTTACCTGTGAGTGTTCTCCAGAACTTTCATTGAAATGAGCTTCCTAACCATTTAATGGTTCCTGAAAGAATTGAAACTCACAGTGCCTCCAACTTCATCCTTGAAAAATGGCTAGAAAAATACCATAAAATTTTTGAAATTCCCATCACCAGGTGGCACTGGAGAACCTTTGGATGTCCTGTTACTGATCATGAATATACCAGACAGTGCCTTGATTGACTGGGTTTCATGTAAATGGTGTAGAACAGAGATGCCAGTAAGTTGGACTCTGTTGAGTAGTTGTACTAGAGCAGTGGTGGGCAGGTATGTGATAAAACATCTGTGGTGGGGCCATGTGGATCTTCCATTGGCTTCAAAATGGCTTGTGACTGACATGGTGCAGCCAACAGAACCTTCCATGTAAAGGCAACTTGTTATATGGAGAGTTTTCAGGACATTGTTCAGAATCAGGTTGCTATGGTCAAGGGGGCAAGCTATGTGGGATAGAATCCTGGTTCTTGTATCCTCCTGCAGAACCTGACCCACCACACATGACAGAACTCCCTCTTGCACTGAGACCCAATTGAACTCCTTGTATTTCGTGAAGCAAATACCAAACTCCCAGTGCAGCAGGAAGAAACAAAACGAAAATGGAGGATGACCATATGGCTTCAAAGTGCACATGGAAAGACATTTAGCCCCCAGTGGCCACAGTTTATCTAAAAAGAGAATTTAGCACTGCTCCCTCATGTTCATTGGGAAATAAGAAAGCATGTCCTCCAGGTCTCATAGATGCAGACCAAGCTTTTATGGTCTCACTAGAAAGGAAGCTAAAGCTCCTGACAACAACATATGTTTCAAGTGCCCAACCTCACAGGCAGTTTCTCAAGAAGTGTCTATGCCAGCAGACCTCCATGTTTGTGGAGGGTTTACCCTGTCCCTTACCTTTGGAAACTCCTCTGCCACTTCCAAGGTGTGGGCTCCTGAGCATATTCAATTCCAGATATTTGTTCACAGATTTTCTAAATCTTCTCCTCTAATTGTGTCTTACTTGGGGCGAAGGTATTGTCAAGGCATTGTTCTGGATGAGAGTGGGAAGATTTTTGTGTAGCACATATTTACATACACATTGGATTCATTTTTCAATTTTCCATTTGAAACACTGAATCCTTGACACTAACCTATACCCTACTAGATTCTGACAACTAATTCTAATATAATGGAGAAAAATAACCCAAACAGAATAGAAATACTAGCACTTCAGAGGAGCCATGGTGTATAGTTGGTCTTCCCTTTTGCATGATATAGGGTAGGAGTTATAAATCTTGTCAATTTTTTGTTGAAAGAGTTCTGCATGTGTTTTTAAAGTTAACACATATGTGAATTCCTGTCTCCCTTTTTCTGTAGCCAATTCAGCACATGTATTTTTATATGAACATATAGAATCCTACCTGGTATCACACCTATATTCTTGAGAGGTGGCTAACTTGGCAGAGACAAAGTGTGAGAAGAAATCACTCCTCCTAAATGCTTTTGGAACTGATAATTCAAATTATGAGTGAGCTTCTTAGTTGAAAAACATTATACATAAATCCATGTTCAGTAAAATTAATATTTTTGGATCTGTGGATGATATATATTTCACGATGAATTTTAATTGGCATATATATTGCTACTTTTTAATGTCTCTGTGTGTGTTTTGTATATATATATATATATATATATATATATATATATATATATATATACTCTCTAGATTTTTCAAAATATGAAATATATGTGTCTTATTATACACTCCCTAAATTCATTCTTGTTCATGTATGTGGTTTTATATTCAAATTTTCATAAGATTATTTTCAGAAATATTCATCCACCTGAAATACATATTTGTTTTATAGTATTGAAAACTCACTTCAGTAAATGGTGCAAACAAATCCTTATATTTTTACAGTAACTGACCCACTTTAACATCAATGCAAGTAGATTCCTATGGGACATGATGTGTATTTTGACGTTCATTTTTATACAACACTGGTACATTACTATTTCTTCAGTTTTTGTACATCATAGAATATACATTTCATCCACAACTTCATAAATTTAAAGAAATTTGTAACACATTCTATCACTTCCTGCTTCAGAACATATGTATTCCTCTTTGTTTTTGACTGGTCATTTCATGAGACTTCTTTCCAAACACATTATTTTCGATTTCCATAATCAATTTTGAAGCAAAATTCACACACTCTTTATGATGAACCACACCCGTAATATTTCCATTGGATGTATAAATGGTTGAAATGAATGTATGTATATCAACATATGATTCCCTGTGTATATTCAGATATCAATTTATTCCAATTTCTAAAGTTCGAACCAGTTATATTATTTATTCGCACTATGGTCTATTCATGCATTATCTCTATATTCATACACACATGGTACACCTATATGTACCCCCAATACTAATTTATACCTCTTCAAAATATTGCTCCAAGAAATGGTGGTAGAAATACTCATGTCACCTGATCTACATATACATTTTATCATAGTAATATTCTGGCCACAAAACGCAAAGTCACACTTACGATTGTACAAAAGCCTAAATGGAATGTGAGTATGGATTATGAAAATCACCCATGTCCAGGTTGCCTAATGCTCTCAAATGTCAATCCTATTGGTGACTACATATTTGTTTCTTCCTAAGATTATATATTCAATCTCAAGCCTGTTGAAAATATCTATTGCTATCACTCATTTTATACTTTGCCTGATTTCCTTATGTCTCTATTGATATCTGCTTTCCTACATATTTTCCCCAGTTCATCATTGTGACGGACTCTTCACATGTGCTGACATTTACAGTTTTTTGTGTACCTGAAACCCTATTGCTAAAGAACTTTTTGTCCAAATCCTATACTCACACGTTTTTCTAATCTTACCAACTATCTTCGTAATCTTACCAACTCTCCCTTTTTGAATGGATGTTCTCCTCAACATTCAATCATCTAAGGTACAAGATCCTATGCCATTGTGTATAGATTTATCTGAGACATCTGGGCAGAACATAATTCAAAGCTAACTATTCCAATCAAGGACCCAATGACCTTCTGGGCTTTAAATCTTACTGAGATTTCTGTTTTCATACATATATTTCACCTCTATAATCTTATAAATATCGCAGGTTCCCAATACCATTATTCATCCAGCAGAATGATCCTAACCCAAATCAAAAATGTTATTAACCCTAACCATACACGATTCCCTCAATCTACCTTTATAGAAGAGCAGGGACAGAGTTGGTCTTACAATACAGGAATGTAGGAGATCTTCAACCTGCAGAGAATCTCAAAGGTCCATGCAGAAATGATCCCTGGAGAAGATATAGGCAGCAATGAAGGACCTGAGAGAGCAAAAGTCATCTTCCATGACAAACAACCAGGTAAGGATGAAGGGATGTGTCTGAAGCAGTCTCTCTCTTCTTAATCAAGAGAAGATGGACCAAACCAGGCCTGTGTGGAGAGCTGTTCCCGGGTGCCTATGGTTGATATTCCATTTTAACTTGTAAAAGTGTCATAGGAAGTAGGAGCACGCTCCATTTCATGGACCCTTGGATGCAACTGTTAGGACAAAGTGGTTGCCAAGGCAGTGACCTCATTCAGTTCTAGAGGAAGTGACCTACGTCACTTTCTTGTTGATGTACCACTCTGAACTTTGGATCCAGGGAGACAGGCACCCTGAGGCAGGCCCAGTCCCAGTCCCAGTGGTCTCACATGTTTGGATTAACCAAGGACAGAGTCAGTCTTTCTTGGCAAATACTGAATTGAAGATGGACAAATGCCAGGAAAGCTCTGAAGAGGGGCTTTTTTTTTTTTTTGATAAAGCAGGCAGTGGCTCACCGCTGGCTCCTGACAATATCACAGTGTTGGCCAAGGAGACCAGATCTGACATACAACAGCCCATTTCAGGGGAACATAGTATGGCCCACCAGTCAGAGGATGCTCTGGATAGTCACAGACCTACTTGGGGAAAGAAGGTGCCTTTGTGGGTGTGTTTGTGTGTTAGTGATTTTGTCTCATGTTTTAAGAATATGTAGGAAAGTCGGTTTGTTTAATTTGGAGTGGCCTGTTTCTAGTAAGTCCTTTGAGAAGGTGAGTGTTTCTGTGTATCCCACTGTGTCCGTGGTTGTAGACAATAGAAAAGAGAATGCATCAAAGGATGTGTCCTGTCTAGTAGAAATCTTTGCAGCATTCATCTTGTCCAATTTATGAATGGACTGCAGCTTACCTTATAGATGGGCAACACCTACTACCTTTCTACATTCCTGATTTCTTCCTGAATTCTGGCCACTCTCCCATAGGCTCATGGTTTTGTGTTCAAGATATGTATCTCCTCCACAATCTGGGACATGGCCATGTACTGGATAGCTGAAGGGAATGGTGAGTATCTCAGAAAACTCAGATATCAGTGTGACCAGAAAAGTCTCAGTGGAGAAACTCTGCTTTGGGAATTTGCTTTCCTATTGTTCTGTTGCCCTGAATGTAAGGAAGGTCTTTGCCTAAGGCCACACCTTTAGAAAGCCTGAAAAAATCAGTTTTCAAATGGAAATAAATGGGCATCACCTGAGGATCTTTGCTTAATTGCTTTGCAAAGGGATATGTCTGAATCCGCCTCTTAGTGCAGTGTGAGTCCATGGCTCAGATTCTCAGCACCTGATGGATCTAAATAAAGATCCCATGTGTGATTCCAATTCTAAAATGGCCAAAAGAGCAATCATTGTTGATGAAGTCTCTTGCTTTCCTCTGTAAGGTTCCTGATCTCCATCAAGTCAGAAGAGGGATCCTTTGGGTCAACTGAGTTCTTCAAGCCCTGCAGAGGCTAGCCCATAGGTGCTTGGGTTTTCTCATGACTCCAAATCACATAAAGAAACTATACCTGACAGTCAGTATGCCTCAAATTGGAGAAGCGGAACAGTATTAATGGCAGGCATCTTTGATCAGCCCTTGTTCACAGGAACGGTGTCCAGAAACACTGACTTTAGACAAATGAAGGGCAAGGGAGCTTATTTTGACATTGTCTTGTGCTGTGTGCCTCATGGAAACTTCCAGCCAAGGTTATGATTAGTGTCTATATGAAAGAAGATGAGGGGCATGTGTGATTGTTTTGGTTTTAATTCTGGTCATTTGTGTGGCGGTTGGAAGAGATGACTGGGTCACCAGGGATTGAACTCTGGTGTGTTTCCCCTTAGAGACTGAGTTCTGAAACTGACCTCAGAGAAGTATTGCCATGAATTGTGTTGGGATTTTAGGAGGCCACGCATGAGAGTCGCCCTTGGAACCTGAGATCTAGTACCAGGGTGGCTTTCCACAAAGAACTGGGAATCTCAGCCTGGATATCACATGATTTTATTCTGAAAGACTTTGCAGCCATAGTAGAGAGTCAAAACACATAGGACCTCACATTGTAGACCTCAATGGTCCTGGCTTCAAGTGACCTTTTGTCCACTTTTTGGAAAGCCTTGCCTGTGAGAGTTCTCCAGAATTTTCTTTGAATTGAGCTTTCTCAACATTTAATGGTTTCTGAATAACTGAAATTCACAGTGCATCCAATGTCATCCTTGAAAAATGGCTAGATAAATACCATGAAATTTTTGAAATTCCCATGACCCCGTGGCACTCAAGAAACATTGGATCTCCTATTGCTTATCATGAGTGTACCAGAGAGTGCCTTGATTGACAGGGTTTTCTGAAAATTGTTTAGAACAGACATGCCAGTAATTTGTAGCCTGCTGAGTAGTGGGCGTAGAGAAGTGGTGGGCAGGTGTGTGATAAAGTATCATGGTGGGTCCATGTGGATCTGCCATTTACTTCCAAATGGCTTGTGACTGACATAGTGCAGACTTCAGACCCTTATATGTAATGGCATCTTTTTATATGGCGAGGTTTCAGGGCAATGTTCAGAATCAGGTTGCTATGAACAAGGGGACAATCTTTGAGAGATAGAAACCTGGTTTGTGCATTTTCTTGCAGACCATAACCCACCACACGTGACAGAACTCTCTCCAGCACTGTTTCCCAGTTGAACTCCTTGTATTTCATGAAGCATGTACCAAACTCCAAGTGCAGCAGCAAGAAACACCACGAAAATTGGAGGATGACCAAATGGTTTCACAGTCCACACGGGGAGAAAATAAACCCCCAGGGGCCACAGTTTATCTACAAAGAGAGAATTCAGCACTGCTGCCTCGTGTTCATTGGAAAATAAGAAACTTTGTCCTCCAGGTCACATAGATGCAGACCCAGCTTTGAGGGTATCACTACAAAGGAAGCTTAACTCCTGACAAAAACCTATATATCAGTGCCCAACCTCTCTGGCAGTTTCTCAAAAAGATTTAGGCATGCAGAGCTCCATGCTTGTGGAGTGTGTACCCTGTCCTTACTTTTGAAAACTCCTATACCATCTCCAAGTTTGTGCACTCCTGAGCATTTTTTCCATTACAGAAATGTAATCACAGATTTTGCAACTTTTCTTCTCTAATTGTGTCTTACTTGGGGCGAAGATAATTTCAAGGCATTGTTCTGGATGAGAGTCGGAAGATTTGTTTTAGCACATATTTGCATACACATTGGATTAATTTTCCTATTTGTCCATTCGCAATTCTGAATCCCTGACACTAACCCATATTCTAATAGACTCCGACTACTAATCCTAATATGATGGAGAAAAATAACCCAAACAGTACGTAAATACATGCAGTTCAGGGTTGGACTTGCCTTTTGCATGATAAAGGGTAGGTATTATGAATCTAGTCAATTTTTAATTGAAATAGTTCTCCATGTGTTTTTAAAGTTAACAAATATGTGAATTACTGTCTCTCATTTTCTGGAGCCTATTCAGCACATGTATTTTTATATGCACAAATAGAATCCTACATGGTATCAAACGTACATTCTTTTGAGTTACATGACTTGGCAGATACAAATTGTGAGAAGTGATCACTCGTCCTAAACGCTGTTAGAACTGAAAATTCAACCTATGGGTGAGCTTCCCAGTGGAACAACATTATACATAAACCCATGTTCAGTAAAATGAATGTTTTTGCATCTTTATGATATATATTTCATGATGAATTTTGATTGGCATATATATTGCTACTTTTTAATTTCTGTGTTTGTGTGTGTGTGTGTGTCCATATTTGTGTATATATCTATCGATATATATATATATATATATATATATATATATATATATATATATACTGTCCAGATTTTTAAAAATATGAAAAATATGTGTCTTATATACACTCCCTAAATTCATTCATGTTCATGGATGTGGATTAATAATCAACTTTTCACAAGATTATTCTTAGAAATACTCATACACATGAAATACATAGTTGTTTCCTAGTACTGAGAACTAACTTCTGTGAAAGGTGCATACAAATTCTAATATGTCTGCATTAACTGACCCAGTTTAACATCAATGCATGTTGGTTCCTATGGGACATGATGTGTATTTTGACGTTAATTTTTATTCCACACTGGTACATTACTATTTCTTCAGTTTATGCACATCATAGGATATATATTTCATTCACTAGTTAGCAAATTTATAGGCATTTGTTTCACTTTTAGTCACTTCCTGCTCCAGAACACATGTATTTCTCTGTTTCTTGACTGGTCTATTCATGAGATTTTTTTTTTCCAAATATATTGTTTTCGATTTCCATAATCAATTTTGAAGAAAAACTCACACACCCTTCATGATTAACCATAACCATAAGATAATCATTAGATATATAACTGGTTGGAATTAATGATTGTATATCAATATAACATTTCTTATATATTTTCAGATATCCATTCAATCCATTATTTAAAGTGGATCCAGTTATATTATTTATTCACAGTATGGTCTATTCATGCATTATGTCTATATTAATAGAAGCACGGTACACCTATTTCTACCCCCATACTAATTTATAAATCTTCAAAATATTGCTCTCAGAAATGGTGGAAGAAATACTCATGTCACCTGATCTACATACACATTTTATCACAGAAATATTCCGGACACAAAAAGCAAAGATCACACTTACAATTGTACCAAAGCCTAAATGGAAAGATAGCATGCATTACTAAAAACATCCATGTGCAGGTTGCCTAATGCTCTCAAATATCAATCCTATTGGTGACTACATATTTGTTTCTTCCTAAGATTATATATTCAACTTCAAACCTGTTGAAAATGTCTAACCCTATCACACACTTTATACTTTGCTTGATTTCCTAATATCTCTATTGATATCTGCTTTCCTACATGTTTTCCCCAGTTCATCATTGTGACTGACTCTTCACATGTGCTGACATTTACATACACTCTCTACCCGAAACCCTATTGCTGAAGAACTTTTGGTCGAAATCCTATACTCACTCTTCTTTCTAAACCTACCAACTTCCTTCCTAATCCTACCGAATATCGGTTTTTGACTGGATGTTCTCTTCATCATTCAATCATCTAAGGTACAAGGTCCGATGTATTTTGATTTATCTGAGACATCTGTGCAGCACATTACTCAAAGTTAGGTATCCCACTCAAGTCCCCAATGCCCTTCTGGGCTTCAAATCTTACCTAGATTTCTGCTTTCATACTTATATTTCACATGTATACTCTTGTAAATATCACAGGTTTCCAATACCATTATTCATCCTGCAGAATGCTTCGTAACCCAAATCGAACATGTTATTAACCCTAACCATACACTGTTCCCTCAATATAACTAACTTAAGAGCAGCGACAGAGTGGGTCTTACAATATAGGAATGTAGAAGATCTTCCACCTGCTGAGAACCTCAAAGATCCATGAAGAAATGATCCTTGGAGAATATGTAGGCAGCTATGTAGGACCTGAGAGAGCAATAGTCATCTTCCATGGCAAACAACCTGGTCAGGATGAATTGATGTGTCTGAGTCAGCCTCTCTCTTCTTAATGTAGAGAAGATGGACCAAACCAGGTCTCTGTGGAGAGCTGTTCCAGGGTGCCTATGGTTGATATATCATTCTAACTTCTGAATGTGTCACAGGATGTTGGGGCAGCCTCTATCTCATGGGAACCTTGGAAGCAACTGTTAGGACAAAGTGGTTACCAAGGCAGTGACCATATTCAGTTCCTGAAAGAAGTGACCTCACTTCACTTCCTTGGTGATGGAATTCTCTGAACTTGGGATCCAGGAAGCCAGGCACCAAGAGCCAGTCCCACTCCAGACCCAGTGGGCTAACTTGTTTGCTTTTCCCAAAGACATAGTCAGTCTTTCTTGGTACCTGCTGATATGAGGATGGCCAAATGCCAGCAGAGCTCTGAGGAGGGGCCTTTCCTGAGAAAGCAGGTAGTGGCTCACCGCTGGCTCCATACAACTTCACAGAGTTGGACAAGTAGACCAGATGTGAAACAGGACAGGCCATTTTGGGGGAACATAATATGGCCCACCAGTCAGAAGACACTTCGGATAGTCACAGACCTATTTAGGGGAAGAAAGTGCCTTTGCCGTTGTAGGTGTGAGTTTGTGGTTTTTTCTCATGTTCTGAGAATAGGTAGGAAAGGTGGTTTGTTTGGTTTGGAGTGGACTGTTTCTAGTAAGTCGTTTGACATTGTGAGTGTTTCTATGTCTGTGTATCCCACTGTATCCATGGTTGTAGACATTAGAAAACAGAATGCATCAATGGATGTGTTGTCTCTAGTTGAAACCTTCCGCGATTCATACTGCACAATTGATGAATGGACTGCAGCTTGCCTTATGGATGGGCAACACCTATTATCTTCTAAAGTTCCACTTTTCTTCGTGAATTCTGGCCACTCTCCAGAATAGACTCATGGTTTTGTTTCCCAGATATGTAACACCACAAGGCTCTGTGACATGGCCATGTTCTGGATAGCTGAAGGGAATGAGAGCATCTCAGAAAACTCAGATATCAGTGTGACCAGTAAAGTCTCAGTGGAGAAACCCTTCTTTGGGCCATTTGCTTAATTCTATTTCTATTACCCTGAATGTCAGAAAGGTCTTTGCCTCAGGCCACCCCTTTTTGTAGCCTGAAGAACACTGTTTTCATATGGAAATGAATGGACACCACCTGTGGCTCTTTGCTTAATTGCTTTGGAATGGGATGTGTCTGAATCAGCCTCTTGTCCTTGTATGAGGTTGTGGCTTAGATTCTCAGCACCTGATGGATTTAAAGAAAGATCCCATGTGCTTTCAAAACTAAAATGTCCAAAAGAGCAGTCATTGTGGATGAATATTTTTGCCTTCTTGTTTTAGGTTCCTGAACTCCATCAAGTGAGAATAGGGATCATTTGGGTCAAATGAGTTCTTGAAATCCGTGCAGAGGCTACCCCATATGTGCTTGGGTTTTCTCATGACTCCAAATCACATAAAGAATTATACCCTACAGCCAGTAGGCTGAAATTGGAGAAGTGGAACACTTTAACAGCAGGAATATTTGATCACTCCTGGTTCACAGGAAGAGTGTCCAGGCCACCATGATTTTAGGCAAATAAGGGGCAAGTGAGCTTATTTTGGACACTACCTTGGGCTCATAGAAACCTCCAGCTAGAGGTTATGAGGAGTGTCTACATGGAAGAAGATGATGGGCCTATGGGAGTGTTTTGATTTTAATTGTGGTAATTTTTGTGGCGGTTGGAAGGGATGACTGGATCCACCTGGGCTTGAACTCTGGTGTGATTCCCCTTAGAGACTGCATTCTGGAATTGACCTCAGAGAAGTATTGCCATGAATTGTGTTGGGATTTTAGGAGGACACACATAAGACTCACTCTTGGAAACTGAGATTTATGCCCAGGGTGGCTTTCCACAGAGGCCTTGGAATCTCAGCCAAGATATCACATGATTTTATTATGAAAGACATGGCAGCCATAGATGAGAGTCAAAACACACATGGACCTTACATTGTAGACGTCAATTGGCCTGCCTTTATGTGACCATTTGGTAATTCTTTGAGAAGCCTTGACTGTGAGAGTTCTCTAGAGCTTTCATTGAAATGAACTTTCTCAACACTTAATGGTTCCTGAATGAATTGAGACGCACAGTGCCTCTAACTTCATTTTTGAAAAATTGCTAAATAAATACCATGAAATTTTTGAAATTCCCATGACCAGGTGGAACTGCAGAAAATTTGATGTCCTGTTGCTTATCATGTGTATACCAGACAGTGCCTTGTTTGACTGGGTTTCATGAAAATGATGTAGAACACGAGATGCCAGTAATTTGGAGCCTTCTGAGTAGTGCGCCTAGAACAGTGGTGGGAAGGAGTGTGATAAAACATCATGGAGGGGCTATGTGGATCTGCCATTGGATACCAAATGGCTTGTGACTGATATAGTGCAGACATGAGACCCTTATATGTAAAGGCATCCTGTTATATCGAGAGTTTTAAGGGCAATGTTCAGAATAAGGTTGCTATGGTTATTGGGGCAAGCTCTGTGCGATAGAAGCCTGGTTGGTGCATTCTCCTGCAGACCCTGACCCACCACAAGTGACAGAACTCCCTCCATCACTGTATCCCAGATGAACTTCTTATATTTTGTGAAGCAAATACCAAATTCCCAGTGCAGCAGCAAAAAACACCATGAAAAGTGGAGGATGACCAAATGTCTTCACAGTCCCCACTGGGAGACACTTAGCCTCCAGTGGCCACAGTTTACCTACAAAGAGAGAATTGAGCACTGCTGCCTCATGTTCATTGGAATATAAGAAACCATCTCTTCCCGGTAACATAGATGCAGACCCAGCTTTGATGGTCTCACTACAAAGGAAGCTAAAGCTCATGACAGCAACATATATTTCAGGATCCCAACCTCAGAGGCCATTTCCCAAGAATTCTTAGGCCAGCAGAGCTCCTTGTTTGTGGAGTGTTTACCCTTTCCTTTACTTTTGGAAACTCCTCTACCACCTCCAAGGTTGTGAACTCCCGAGCATATTCCATTCCATATATGTATTCCTAGATTTTTACACTTTTCTACTCTAATTGTGTCTTACTTGGGGCAAAGGTATTGTCAAGGCATTGCTCTGGATGTGAGTGGGAAGATTTTTGTGTAGCACATATTTACATACACATTGGATTCATTTTCCAATTTTTCATTTGAAATACTTAACCCCTGACACTAACCCGTACCCTACTAGTCTCTGACTAATAATTCTAAAATGATGGTGAAAAATAACCCAAAAAGAATAGAAATACAAGCAATTCAGAGGAGGCATGGTGTATAGTTGGAATTGCCTTTTGCATTATATAATGTAGGAGTTTTAAATCTAGTCAATTTTTTTGTTGAAATAGTTCTACATGTGTTTTTAAAATTAACAAATATGTGAATCCCTGTCTCCCTTTCTCTGTAGCCTATTCAGCACATGTATTTTTATATGCACATATAGAATCCTACCTGATATCACTTGTACACACATGTGAGGTGGCTGAATTGGCAGATGCAAATTGTGAGAAGAGATCACTCCTCCTAAACGCTGTTGGAACTGAAAATTCAACCTATGGGTGAGCTTCCTAGTTGAATAACATTATACATAAATCCATGTTCAGTAAAATGAATATTTTTCGATCTTTGGATTATATATATTTCATGATGAATTTCGATTGGCATATATATTGCTACTTTTTTTTTCTTTTATTGGTTGCTCAAAACATTACAAAGCTCTTGACATATCATATTTCATACATTAAATTCAAGTGGGTTTTGAACTCCAATTTGTACTCCAAATACAGAATGCAGAATCACATCAGTTACACATCCATATTTTTACATAATGTCTTATTAGTTACTGTTGTATTCTGCTACCTTTCCTATGCTCTACTATCCCCCCTCCCCTCTCTTCCCATCTTCTCTCTCTACCCTACCTACTGTCATTCATTTCTCTTATTGTTTATTTTCCCATTACACTCACAACCTCTTATATGTAATTTTTTTGTAACAATAAGGGTCTCCCTCCATTACCATGCAATTTCTCTTTTCTCTCCCTTTCCCTGCCACCTCATGTCTCTGCTTAATGTTAATCTTTTCTTCATGCTCTTCCTCTCTGCTCTGTTCTTAGTTGCTCTCATTATATCAAATAAGTTATTTGGTATTTGTTTTTTTGGGATTGGCTAGCTTCACTAAGCATTATCTGCTCTAGTGCCATGCATTTCCCTGCAAATTCCATGATTTTGTCATTTTTTAGTGCTGCGTAATCCTCCATAGTATATAAAAAAAACATTTTTTTTTTATCCATTCATCTATTGAAGGGAATCTGGGTTGGTTCCACAGTGTAGCAATTGTGAATCGTGCTGCTATGAACATCGATGTGGCAGTATCCCTGTAGTACGCTCTTTTAAGGTCTTCAGGGAATAGTCCGAGAAGGGCAATAGCTGGTTCAAATGGTGCTTCCATTCCCGGCTTTCCCAGGAATCTCCATACTGCTTTCCAAATTGGCTGCACCAGTTTCAGTCCCATCAGCAATGTACAAGAGTACCCTTTTCCCCACATCGTCGCCAGCACTTGTTGTTGTTTGACTTCATAATGGCTACCAATCTCACTGGATTGAGATGGTATTTTAGGGTGGTTTTGATTTGCATTTCTCTGACTGCAAGAAATGGAGAGCATTTTTTCATGTACTTATTGATTGATTCTATGTCCTCCTCTGAGAAGTGTCTGTTCAGGTCCTTGGCCCATTGGGTTATTTGTTATCTTATTGTCTAATTATTTGAGTTCTTTGTATACTTTGTATACTCTGGATATTAGGGCTCCATCTGAAGGGTGAGGAGTAAAAATTTGTTCCCATGATCTAGGCTCCATATTTACCTCTCTTATTGTTTCTCTTTCTGAGAAAAAAAAAATTCAGTTTAAGTAACTCCCATTTGTTGATTCTTGTTATTAACTCTTGTGCTATGGGTGTCCTATTAAGGAATTTGGAGCCTGACCATACAATATGTAGATCGGAACCAACTTTTTCTTCTATCAAATGCAGAGTCTCTGATTTGAATCTAGCTCCTTGATCCACTTTGAGTTAACTTTTGTGCATGGCGAGAGAAAGGGATTCAGTTTCATTTTGTTGCATGTGGATTTCCAGTTTTCCCAACACGATTGGTTGAAGATGGTATCCTTCCTCAATTGCATGCTTATAGCTCCTTTATCAAATATAAGATAGTTGTAGCTTTTTGGATTAGTCTCTGTGTCCTCCATTCTGTACCATTGGTCCACCCGCCTGTTTTGGTACCAGTACCATGCTGTTTTTGTTATTATTGCTCTGTAATATAGTTTGAAATCTGGTATCGCTATACCGCCTGATTCACACTTCCTGGTTAGAATTGCTTTTGCTATTCTGGGTCGTTTATTTTTCCATATGAATTTCATGATTGGTTTATTTATTTCTACAAAAAATTCCTTTGGGATTTAGATTGGCATTTCATTAAACCTATGGAGAACTTTTTAGTAATATCGCCATTTTGATGATGTTCATTCTGCCTATCCATGAACAGGGTATATTTTTCCATCTTCTAAGATCTTATTCTACTTCTCTTTTTAGGGTTCTGTAGTTTGCATTGTATAAATCTTTCACCTCTTTTGTTAGGTTGATTCCCAAGTATTTAATTTTTTATGAGGATATTGTGAATGCAATGTTTTTCCTCATTTTCTTTTCAGAAGTTTTGTCGCTGATATACAGAAATGCCTTTGATTTATGCATGTTGATTTCATTTCCTGCCACATTGCTGAATTCATTTATTAGTTCTAGTAGTTTTTTCTGTAGACCCTTTTGGGTCTTCTATGTATAGAATCATGTCATCTTCAAATAGTGATAATTTAAGTTCTTTTTTTCCTATTTTTATGCCTTTAATGTCTTTCATCTGTCTAATTGCTCTGGCCAGTTTTTCGAGAACTATATTGAATAGAAGTGGTGATAGAGGACATTCCTGTCTTGTTCCAGATTTTAGAGGGAATGCCTTCATTTTTTCTCCATTCAGAATGATGCTAGCCTGAGGCTTAACATAGATAGCTTTTACAATGTCGAGGTATGTTCCTGTTATCCCTAGTTTTTCTAATGTTTTGAACTTAAAGGAATGCTCTACTTTGTCTAATGGTTTTTCTGCATCTATCAAGATGATCTTATGGTTCTTATTTTTAAGTCTAGTGACGTTGTGAATAACATTTATTGATTTCCATATATTGAACCCTCCTTGCACCCCAGGGATGAATCCTAGTTGATCATGGTGCACAATTTTTTTGATGTGCCTTTGTATCCAAACCACCAGAATTTTAATGAAAATTTTTGCATCTAGGTTCATCAGAGATATTGGTCTGTAGTTTTCTTTCATTGAGGTGTCTTTGTCTGGTTTCAGAATCAGGGTGATGTTGGCCTCATAGAATGAACTTGGCAGAGCTCCCTGTTTTTGTATTTCCTGAATAACTTGAAAAGTATTGGTATTAAATCTTCTTTAAAGGTTTTGTAAAACTCCGCTGTATACCCATCCGGTCCTGGGCTTTTCTTGGTTGGTAGTCGTTTGATTGCTTCTTCTATTTCATCGATTGATATTGGTCTGTTTAAATTGTGTGTATCCTCCTGACTCCGTCTAGGCAAATCATATGACTTAACAAATGTATCGATGTCTTCACTATTTTCTATTTTATTGGAATATAGGTTTTCAAAATAATTTCTAATTGTCTTTCGTATTTATGTAGCTTCTGTTGTGATATTGCATTTTTCATCCCGTATGTTAGTAATTTGAGTTCTCTCTCTTCTTCTCCTCGTTAGCATGGCTAAGGGTCTGTCCATCTTATTTATTTTTTCGAAGAACCAACTTTTAGTTTTGTTAATTTTTTAATAGTTTCTTTTGTTTCAATTTCGTGATTTACGCTCTGATTTTAATTATTTCTTGCCTTCTGCTACATTTGCTGTTGTTTTGCTCTTCCTTTTCTAGGGCTTTGAGATGAAGTGAGAGCTCATTTATTTGTTGTTTTTGTTTTTTTTTTTCTTTTTTTGAGGAATGACCTCCAGGCGATGAATTTGCCTCTTGAATCTTGTTTCATTGTGTCCCATTGAATCTGATATGTTGTGTCTGTATTTTCATTTATCTCTAAGAATTTTTTGATTTCCTCTTTTATGTCTTCTGTAACCCATTGATCATTCAGTAATATATTGTTCATTTTCCATGTGATGTAGGATTTTTCCTTCCTTCTTTTACCATTGGTTTCCAGTTTCATTCCATTGTGATCAGAAAAAAATTCATGGTATTATCTCCACCCCTTTATATTTACTGAGTGTTGCCCTACGGCATAATATATGGTCTATTTTTGAGAAGGATCCATGTGCTGGTGAGAAAAAAGTATATCCACTTGATGATGGTTGATATATTCTATATATGTCAGTTAAGTCTAGGGTATTGATTGTGATATTGAATTCTATATTTTTTTTATTCAACTTTTGTTTGGAGGATCTGTCCAATGGTGAGAGAGGTGAGTTGAAGTCTCCCATAATTATTGTGTTGTGGTCTATTTGATTCTTGAAATTGAGGAGAATTTGTTTTATAAATGTCGCAGCACCATTACTTTCTGCGTAAATATTGATAATTGTTATGTCTTGTTGGTGAATGGTTTCTTTTAACAGTATATAATGTCCTTCCTTATCCCTTTTGATTAAATTAGTCTTGAAGTCGATTTTATTCCGTATGAGGATGGCCACCCCTGCTTGCTTACAAGGACCGTGTGCATGGTATAAATTTTCCCAACCTTTCACCTTCAGCCTGTGTATGTCTTTTCCATTCAGATGTGTCTCCTGGAAGCAACATATTGTTGGATTTGTTTTTTTTAATCCACGTTACAAGCCTATGTCACTTTATTGGAGAGTTTAAGCCATTAACGATTAGAGTTACTATTGATATATGGTTTGTATTGCCACCCGTCTTTGATTATTTATCATTTTTTTAAAATTTAGTTTGTTTATCCATGATTAGCTTTTCCCCCTCCCTCTGTCATTACTGAGGCAATTCCCACTGATGGTTTTCGTTGTTGATATTCATTTTTTCCTCGTGTAGTGTTTTCCTTAAGATGCTTTGCAATGCTGGTTTTCCAGCTGCAAATTCTTTTAGCTTTTGTTTATCACAAAATATTTTTATTTAGTTGTCTTACCTGAAACTTAATTTTTCTGAATACAGATTTCTTGGTTGTCATCCATTGTTTTTAAGTGTTTGAAATACGTTGTTCCAGGATCTTCTCACTTTCAGCGTCTGTGATGAAAAATCTGTTGTTAACATTTTTGGTTTACCCCTGATTGTAATCTGCCTCCTTTCTCTTGTAGCTTTTAATATTTTCTCTTTGTTTTGTACATTGGATATCTTCATAACAATGTTTCTTGGCATTGGTCTACTGTGATTTTTTTGTGCTCGGTGTCTTGTAAGCATCTACAATTTTTTTTATCCGTTTCCATTTTTATTTCTGGAAAGTTTTCTGTAATTATTTCATTCAGCAGGTTACTCATTCCCTTGGTTTGAATCTCTGTACCTTACTCTATCCAGATGACTCATAAGTTTTTTTTTTTTATGATATCCCATATCTCTTGGATGTTTTTCTCATGACTTTTTACCAGCATTTCTTTGTTGGCTAGACTTTTTTCAAGATGATATATTTTGTCTTCATTATCTGACATTCTGTCTTCTACTCGCTCCACTCTGTTAGTGATACTCTCAATTGAGTTTTTAATTTGGTTTATCATTTCCTTCATTTCTAAAATTATTGTTTGATTTTTTTATAATCTCTATCTCCTAATAAAGATGCTTAATTTCTTTTTATATCTGTTTATGTAATTCATTTTCAATGTGTTCTTTCACTGTTTGGTTTTGATGTCTCGTATCCTCTTTAAGGTTCCATTCCATCTGTCTAAGGTATTCCTTGAGTTCTTTATATGACCATTTTTCTGATGATTCCTTCTGAATATTTAGGCTGTCCATTGTTGTTTGTACTCCTTTTCTTCCTTGTTTTTTTATGCTGCTCATGTTACTTCTTGTTTTGTTTGACTGCTGAGTTACTGCTTACTCTTATAAATTTATTTGATGCTTCGGAGGAAAGATATTAGAAGGGAAGGGAAGAAGTCACTAAAGAGAATGAGAGTAGGCAGGTAGAATTCAAGGAAGGGGGAATAAGAAAATTGAAAAGAAATGAAAAGACAAAAGAAAAATAGAAAATAAATAAAGAAAAAAAATTTAAATAATAATTATAATTAAAAGATGAAAATTAAAATTTAAAATAATATTAATAATAATAATGATAAAATAAAAAAATAAAAGCATTAAAAAAAGTTAAAGAACAACAACAACAAAAATGAAAATGAAAGAAATAGAAAAAATATAAATTAAAAAAATAATAATAATAAATGCAGTCATAGAGTTCAATTAACTTCTCTTTCAGTAGGTGGAGCTGTGTGCACTGGGCCAAGCTTCTCCTCTGAATAAGTGGGAACCAATCACTGTGCAGCAGCTCTTCCTCCCAGACTTGGCGGATCTCCAATCCTGAGTGCCTAGGGCCTTCTCTTGTGCTTCCTCAAGCCATGCCTTGCTCACCTGTGACGCTAACCACAATAGTGGTTACAAGCCAGAACTCTACTCCTGGCAGCCCTGTTTTCATGAATGCCTGGGCACACTCTCCCTGTTTGCCTCCCTCAGACCCTAGTTTTGTAGAGCTTGGGGCTGAGGACCCCCAGCGAATTTTCTTGCCCTCTGGGAGCCATGCCCCCGGTACGTGGTGTAAGAGACCTCAATTGTCAGCACTTGTGGGATCAGGAGCCGGGAATTCCACGCGCTAGTCCCGAGCCAATCCTGATTCCCTAGGTCTGGCTATCGTGCTCACGGGAGAGCTGGGAGAGGCCCTTAAGGCTGAGCTGGGAGGGGCCCTTAAGGTTTCCCCGCTGTGTTGAGAGAGATGGCTAGGGGATTACACACCTGTCACGCTGGTTTTAATGAAGTTATCTCCTCTGCCCGTGACGTCATTTCTATGCTATGGTGGTATCCCATGCAAATGGTGACCGTTTGTTCCCGTTGCAAGGTAACCAACGCAACGGGTGGGTCCTGACTGTCTCTCCCAAGCGCCGTTTCAATCCTGTGGCCACTGCTTTTAAAGGCTTGGTTGGCTTTTACCTCTGAAAGTTCAGAAGGGCCGAACAGTTATTTCAGTGGGATCTTAGTGCTGAGTCATGAGAACCAGGCAAACCGGAGGTTGAATGCAGCCCATCCAGGCTCGGTGTGTGTTCTGAGGGGCCCCGAATGTTCGCCCCAGATCCACATCAGGTCAACATTGCCTACTGATTCTGAGCAAACAGCATTTAGACAGTTTACGACTCCCTATGCCCGCTCAGCTGAAGAGGTCAGAGACTTCATTTTTCCATGCCTGCCTTCATGATGGATCTCCTGTATTGCTAATTTTTATATCTGTGCATGTGAGTGTGTATGTATGAGAGTGTATATATATATATATATATACACTCTCCAGATTTTTTAAAATATGAAATATATGTGTCTTATTATACACTCCCTAAATTCATTCATATTCATATATGTGTATTTATAATCAACTTTCCACAAGATTATTCTCAGAAATAATCATCCACCTGAAATACATATTTGTTTTCTAGTACTGAAAAATAATTCAGTGAAAGGTGCAAACAAAACCTAATATTTCTACAGTTACTGAGCTAGTTTAACATCAATGCAAGTATATTCTTAGGGGACATGATGTGTATTTTGACTTTCATTTTTATTCAACACTGGTACATTACTACTCCTTCAGTTAATGCACATCATAGGATATATATTTCGTTCACAAGTTAGAAAATTTATAGGCATTTGTTTCACGATCAATCACTTCCTGATTCAGAACACATGATTCTTCTATGTTTCTTGACTGGTCTTTTCATGAGACTTCTTTCCAAACACATTATTTTCGTTTAACATCATAACTTATAAAGCAAAACTCAAACACCCTTCATGATAAACCATAATCCTAATATTACCATTAGATATATAACTGGTTGGAATGAATGATTGTATATCAATATAAGATTTCTTATATGTTTTCAGATTTCAATTCAATCCATTATTTAAAGTGGAACCAGTTACATTATTTATTCATATTATCGTCTATTCATGCATTATCTCTATATTCATAGACACAGGGTACACCTCTTTGTACCCCTAATACTAATGTATATGTCTTCAAAATATTGCTCCCAGACATAGTGAAAGAAATACTCATGTTACCTGATCTACATATACATTTTACCACAGTAATATTCTGAACAAAAAAAATGTAAATGTCACACTTATGATTGTACCAAAGCCTAAAAGGAAAGTGAACATGGATAACTAATAACATCCGTGTCCAGGTTGCCTAATGCTCTCAAATGTAAATCCCATTGGTGACAACATATTTGTTTTTACCTATGATTATATATTCAAACTCAACCCTGTTGAAAATGTCTAATCCTATCACTCATTTATACTTTGCCTGATTTCGTTATGTCGCTATTGATACTTGCTTTTCTACATAATTTCCCCAGTTCATTATTGTGAATGACTCTTCACATGTACTGACATTTACATTCACTCTCTAAACGAAACCCTATTCCTAAATAAGCTTTTTATTCCAAATCATATTCTCACTCTTCTTCCTAAACCTACCGACTATCTTTCTAATCCTACCGACTATCACTTTTTGACTGGATGTTCTCTTCTACATTCAATCATCCAAGGTACACGGTCCTATGCCATTGTATATTGATTTAACTGAGACAATTGTACAGAACGTAATTCAACACTATGTATCCCAATCAAGGGCCCAATGCCCTTCTGGGCTTCAAATCTTTCTTAGATTTCCATTTTCATACATATATTTCACTTATATATTCTTATAAATATCGCAGGTACCCAATCCCTTTATTCATCCTGCAGAATGATTCCTAACCCAAATCGAACATATAATTAACCCTAACCATACACTAACTTTACCGAAGAGCAGGGACAGAGTTGGTATTAAAATACAAGAATGTAGGGTATCTTCACCTGCTGAGAACCTCAAATGTTCATTTAGAAATGATCCCTGGTGAAGATGAAGGCAGCTATGAAAGACCTCAGAAAGCAAAAGTCATCTTCCATGGCAATCATCCTGGTCGGGTTGAAGGGTTGTGTCTGAATCATTCTCTCTCTTCTTAATGTATACAAGATGGACCAAACCAGTTCTGTGTGGAGAGCTGTTCCGGGGTGCTTATGATTGATATGACATTCTAACTTGTGAAAGTGTTACAGGAAAACTGGGGCAGCCTCCACCTCATGGGACTTTTGGAAGCAACTGTTAGGGCAAAGTGCTTGTCAAGGCAGTGACATAATTCAGATCCTGAAGAAAGTGACCTCACCTCACTTCCTTGGTGATAAAACTCTCTGAACTTGGGATCCAGGAAGCCAGGCACTCAGAGACAGTCCCTGTCCCAGTCCCAGTGGTCTCACATGTTTGGATTTACCAAGGACAGAGTCAGTCTTTCTTGGAACCTACAGATGTGAGGATGACGAAATGCCAGGAAACCTTTGAAGAGGGGCTTTTCCTGAGAAAGCAGGTAGTGTCTCACCACTGGCTCTTGACAACTTCACAGAGTTGGCCATGCAGACCAGAACTGAGACAGGAGAGGTCATTTTGGGGAAACATAGTATGGCCCACCAGTCAGAGGACACTCCGGAGAGTCACAGACCTACTTGGGGGAAGGAGGTGCCTTTTTGGGTGTGGGTGTGATTTTGTGGTTTTGGCTCATGTTCTCAGAATAGGTACTAAAGGCGGTTTGTTTGGTTTAGAGTGGACTATTTTTAGTAAGTCCTTTGACAATGCGAGTGTCTGTGTATCGCCCTGTGTTCATGATTGTAGACATTAGAAGAGAGAATGGATCAATGGATGTTTCCTGTCTACTAGAAAGCTTGCCAGCATTCATTGTGCCCAATATATGAGTGGACTCAGGCTTGCCTTATAGATAGGCAACACCTACTAGCTTCATAATTTCCTGTTTTCTCCTTCAATTCTGGCAACACTCCAGAATAGTATCATGGTTTTGTGTCCAAGATATGTGCCACCTCCAATATCTGTGACATGGCTATGTACTAGATAGTTGAAGGGAATGGCTAGCATCTCAGAAATCTCAGATATCAGTTGACCAGGAAAGTCTCAGTGGAGAAACCCTGCTTTGGTCCTTTTGCTTACCTATTGTTCTGTTGCCCTGAATGTCAGGAAGATCTTTGCCTCAAGCCACCACTTTGTGAAGCCTGAAGAAAACAGTTTTCAAATGCAAATAAATGGGCATCACCTGTGGAATCCATGCTTAATTGCTTTGAAAAGGGATATGTCTGAATCAGTCTCTTGGCCCTGTGTGAGGCTGTGGCTTAGATTCTCAGCACCTGATGGATCTAAAGATAGATCCCATGCATGCATCCAAAACCAAAATGGCAAAAAATCAGATATTGTTGATTAACTCTCTTGCCTTCCTCTGGTAGGTTCCTGAAATCCATCAAGTGAGAACAGGGATCCTTTGGGTCAAATAAGTTCTTCAAAACCCAGCAGAGGCTAGCCCATAGATGCTTGTTTTTTTCTCATGACTCCAATTCACTTAAAGAATCTAAACCTCAAAGTCAGTAGTCCTCAAGTTGGAGAAGCCAAACAGTATTAAAGGAAGGCCTATTTGATCACTCCTGGTTTACAGGAAGGGTGTCCACGCCACCCTGACTTTACGCAAATGAGGGGCAGAAAGCTTATTTTGGACACTGACGTGGGCTGCTCCCCTCATGGAAACCTCCAGCCACAGGTTATGATGAGTGTCTATATGGAAGAAGATTTGGGCCATGTGGGAGTGTTTTGGTTTTAATTGTGGACATTTGAATGGTGGTTGGAAGAGACGACTGGGTCCACCTGGGCTTGCACTCTGGTGTGATTCCCCTTAGAGACTGAGTTCTGGTACTGATCTCAGAGAAGTATTGCCATGAATTGTGTTGGGATTTTAGATGGCCATGCATGAGAGTTGCCCTTGGAAAGTGACATCTAGGCCCAAGTTGACTTTCCAAAGATCACAGGAAATCTCATCCAGGATATCACATGATTTTATTCTTAAAGACTTGGCAGCCATTTTTGAGAGTCAAAACACACATGGACCTCACATTGTAGACCTAAATGGGCCTGGCTTAATCTGACATTTTGGCCACTCTTTGGGAAGCCTTGCCTGTGAGAATTCTCCAGAATTTTCATTGAAATGAGCTTAGTCACCATTTAATGGTTCCTGAATAAATTGAAACCCACAGTGCCTCCAACTTCTTTCTTGAAAATTGGCTAGATAAATACCATAAAAATTTTTGAAAATCCCATGACCAGGTGGCAGGAGAACATTTGGATGTCCTGTTGCTGATCATGAGTATGTAAGACAGTGCCCTGATTGACTTGGTTTTATGAAAATGGTGTAGAACAGAGATGCCAGTAAGTTGGATCCTGCTGAGTAGTTGTCCTAGACCAGTGGTTGGCAGGTGGGTGATAAAACATCTGTGGTGGGCCATGTGGATCTGCCATTGGCTTGCAAATTGATTGTGACTGACATTTTGCAGCCAGTAGACTCTTATATGTAAAAGCATATTGTTATATGGAGAGGTTTCAGGGCAATGTTCAAAATCAGGTTGCTATGGTCAATGGGGCAAGCAATGTGGGATAGAAGCCTGGTTGGTGCATTCTCCTGTAGAACCCGACCCACCACAATTGACAGAACTCACTTAAGCACTGTGTCCCTGTTGAACTCTTTGTAATTCATGAAGCAAATTCCAAACTCCCAGTGCAGCAGCAAGAAACACCATGAATAGTGGAGGATGACCAAATGGATTTACAGTGCACACGGGGAGACACTTAGACCCCAGTGGCCACAAGTTACATACAAATAGAAAATTCAGCACTGCTGCTTCATGTTCATTGGAAAATAAGAAACAATGTCATCCATGTCACATAGATGAAGACCCAGCTTTGATGGTCTCACTCCAAATGAAGGTAATGCTCCTGACAACAGCATATATTTCATTGCCAAACCTTAGAGGCAGTTTCTCCAGATGTCAGGCTGGCAGAACTTCATGGTTGTGGAGTGTTTACCCTGTCCCTTACTTTTGGAACCTCTTCTACCACCTCCAAATTTGTGAACTCCTGAGCATTTTCCATTCCACATATGTATTCACAGATTTTCTAACTCCTCTCCTCTAATTGTGTCTTATGTGGGGTGAAGGTAATGTCAAGGCATTGTTCTGAATGAGAGTGGGAAGTTTTTTGTGTAGCACATATTTGCATACACATTGGATACATTTTCAAATTTTCCATTCGAAATACTGAATCCCTGACACTAACACATACCCTAATAGACTTTGACTTTTAATGCTAATATTATGGAGAAAAATAACCCAAACAGAATAGAAATACAAGAGGTTCACAGGAGGCACGGTGTATAGTTGGACTTGCCTTTCGTATGATAAATGGTAGGTGTTATAAATCTAGCAAATTTTAATTGAAATAGTTCTCCATGTGTTTTAAAAGTTAACAAATATGTGAATAACTGTCTCCCTTTCTCTGTAGCCTATTCATCACATGTATTTTTATATGCACATATCGAATTCTAACCTGGTATCACTCGTACATTTTGTGAGGTGGCTGGCTTGGCAGATAAAAATTGTGAGAAGAGATCACTCCTACTTAATGCTGTTGGAACTGAAAATTCAACATACAGGTGAGCTTCTTAGTTGAACGACATAAATCCATGTTCATTAAAATGAATATTTTTGGATCTGTGGATGATATATATTTCATGGTGAATTTCGATTGGCATACATAATGCTACTTTTTAATGTCTCTGTGTGTATATATATATATATATATATATATATATATATATATATATATATATATATTTTTTTTCCACTCTGCAGATTTTCAAAATATGAAGTATATTTTTCTTATTATACACTCCCTAAATTCATTCATATTCATGTATGTGGATTTATAATCAACTTTTCAAAAGATTATTCTCAGAAATATTCATCCACTTGAAATACTTATTTGTTTCCTAGTACTGAAAACTAACTTCAGGGGATCATATGATGGCTGCGAAGGGAGTGCATCACCCCCATGTACTGCGTCACTGTGAGGGAGAATGAACGAGTTAGAATGGCTAAAACCTATCTTGTTAGGAATTTCCAGCAAAATTGTGGTTCTCCAAAACCAAGTGTACATATTTCCATCTCAGGAGGATCAGCTACGGGGGCTCAAACGCGAGTGATTTGTCCTCACAGAAGGTCATGCGACTTATTCAGGAAATCGCTCCGTGGCTAGAGTCTGTGGCGCGTGCTGGGAAACGACGAGATAGCAAGGCAAATATACAGCGGTGCAGGTACTGTGGGCTCCTGCCAGGTATGCAATCACTGTGCTCAGTGCTGAATTCTGGGTTTGAGACGGGAAAGCATGCAGTCCAACTCGTTTCTCCACACCCATCAGACCACAGAGGAACCCAGCGGCCACCATCATGGAGAGGTGACTTCATCATCCCTGTTTTCGACTGATCGCAGCTTATTCAGCTATAGAACAGGTAATTTCAGGATGCCATTCACCTTTGTGTTGCAGACAAATTACTCAGGCTCAGTTCTAAAGAACCCGCAGAAACTGCATCTTGGAGCCTGCTTCTATTAGAACATACAGCGAGCCCAGAGCGGCCGAATTCCGCCTCCAGGAACTGATCTGGCCCAGGGCTAAAGAACCAGCGGAAACTGCTTCTCGGTCCGGGTCTTGCTCAATATCAGTAAATATCAACCGAGCCTTCATAGGCAGTGGCAACAGGATTGAGACGGGGCTTGTGAATGCCGGTCAGGACTCACCGATTGCTTTAGTCACCCAACAAAGGGAACGAAATGCTGCCTTTTGCATGGGATACCAACATGGCAGAGATCTGATGTCATCAGAAAGCAGCAGAGGAGATAACCTCATTGATACCAGCGGTGACAGAAACAGTTGGTCTCCTGGTAAAGAAAGTGAGTCACAAACACCCGGGTCTCTCTCACTTTGTCATCAAGCCATAGGGGCAGAGCAGAGCCGCCGCCCACGCCCGGAACAGGCCCAGCGACACACCTGCATGGTAGTCACGTCACCCCAATTGGAATAGAGGCAGAGCAGAGCCGCCGCCCTTGCCCAGAACAGGCCCAGCGACCCGCAGGCGTGGTAGTCACATCAACCGAATTGGAGTAGTTGCAGAGCAGAGCCTTCTCCCGCACCTAGTACAATCCCAGTGGCCCACCGGCATGGTAGTCAGGTCACCCCAATATTTAGTAGGGAAGAGCAGAGCCTTCGCCCGCACCCAGAACAGGCCCAGCAACCTGCCGGCATGGTAGTCACGACCCCCCAATTGGAGTAGGGGCAGAGCAGAGCCATCACCCGCGCCCGCAAGGTAGGCACACCTGCACCTGACTGGCAGAAGAGGCCCATCGCCCTGCCGGCACGGCAGACACTTCACCCCATTTGGAAAAGGAGCAGAGCAGATCCATTGCCCGTGCCCGCAAGGCAGGCAGACCTGCGACAAACTGGCGGAACAGGCCCAGCAACACACCTGCATGGTAGTCACGTCACCCCAATTGGAATAGGGGCAGAGCAGAGAACCGCCAGCACCTACAAGGTAGGCAGACCTGCGACCGATTGGCAGAACACCCCAGGGGTCCACGGGTAATAGCTGCAGCAGATGGAATGTCAGATAAAGAACTCAGCATATACATGCTTCAGATGATCTGGAGTCTCAAGGAAGACATTAGACAGCAAAATCAGACAATGAAAGATCACTTCGACAATGAATTACATAAACAAATCCAAGAAGCAAAAGATCAGCTATACAGAGAGATAGAGGTTGTAAAAAATAACAAACAGAAATCCTAGAAATGCAGAAAGCAATAAACCAACTAAAAAACTCAATTGAGAAGACTACCAGCAGAGTAGAACACTTAGAAGGTAGAACATCAGACAATGAAGACAAAGTATTCCAACTTGAAAAGAACATAGACAGCTCAGCAAGACTGTTAAGAAACCATGAACAGAATATCCAAGAAATACGGGATAACATAAAGAGACCAAACATAAGGGTCATTGGAATATAGGAAAGTATAGAGGTTAAAACCAAAGCAATGAGGAATGTATTCAATGAAATAATACGAGAAAACTTCCCAGACTTGAAGAATCAGACTGACTCCCAAGTCCTAGAAGCCTACAGGACGCCAAATGTGAAAAATCATAAGAGATCCACACCTAGACACATTATAATGAAGATGCCCAACGTACACAATAAGGAGAGAATTTTAAATGCTACAAGAGAAAAAAAGCAGATTACATTTAGGGGTAAAACAATCAGGATAACAGCTGATCTTTCAACACAGACTCTGAAAGCTAGAAAATCCTTGAATAACATTTTTCAAACACTGAAAGAAAATGGATTCCAACCAAGAATTGTGTATCCAGTGAAATCAAGCTTCAGGATGGAAGATAAAATTATAACCTTCCATGATAAAAAAAAGTTAAAATAATTTGTAGCTAGAAAACCATCTCTTCAAAACATCCTCGGAAAATATTACAGGAAGAAGAAAGGGAAATAACAATAAAAACCAACAGTGGGATGTAGTACAGTAAAAGTGGGAAATAATCAAAGAAGAAAACAATCCATGTTTAATAACATAAATAAACAAATAGGGCTAGAAGAACAACCATTATCTCAATAATAACTGTAAATGTTAATGCCTTAAACTCACAAATTAAGAGACAGAGGCTAGTAGAATGGATCACAAAACAAGACCCAATAATATGCTGCCTACAGGAGACGCATTTGATAGGAAAAGACATACATAGACTGAAGGGGAAAGGTTGGGAAAAATCATATCACTTATATGGATTTCGGAAACAAGTAGGAGTGTCCATACTCATATCAAATAAAATAGATTTCAAGCCAAAGTTAATCAAAAGGGATAAAGAGGGACACTATATACTGCTCAAGAGAACCATACAGCAACAAGACATAACCATTATAAATATATATATGCCCCAAAACAATGGTGCAGCTATGTGCATCAAACAAACTTTTCTCAAGATCAAGAGTCTAATAGACCACCATACAATAATCATGGGAGACTTCAATACACCTCTCTCACCACTGGACAGGTCTTCCAAACAAAAGTTGAAATAGAAAACTATAGAACTCAATAACACAATTAATAACCTAGACTTAATTGACATATATAGAATATACTCCACAACATCAAGCAGTTACATTTTTCCTCAGCAGCACATGGATCCTTCTCAAAAATAGATCATATATTATGTCACAGGGCAATTCTTAGACAATATAAAGCAGTAGAGATAATACCATGCATCTTATCTGATCATAATGGAATATAAACTAAAAATCAATGATAAAAGAAGGAAGGAAAAATCATGCATCACTTGTAGAATGAACAACAGGTTACTGAATGAACAGTGGGTTATAGAAGACATAAAGGAGGAAATTAAAAAATTCTTAGAGATAAATGAAAACACAGGCACAACATATCAGAATCTATGGGACACATTGAAATCCGTTCTAAGAGGAAAATTCATTGCTTGGATTTCGTTCCTTAAAAAAAGAAAAAAACAACAGCAAATAAATGATCTCATACTTCATCTCAGAATCCTAGAAAAAGACGAGGAAAACAACAGCAAAATAAGTAGAAGGTAAGATTTAATTAAAATCAAAGCTGAAATTAATGAAATCGAAACAAAAGAAACAATTGAAAAAAATTGAGGAAACTAAAAGTTGGTTCTTTGAAAAAATAAATAAAATCGACAGACCCTTAGCCATGCTAATGAAAGAAGAAGAGAGAAAACTCAAATTACTAGCATACGGGATGAAAAAGTCAATATCACATGTTAAGGTCTATAAACAAGTCAGCATGGCACCTGGTATTTTGCCAGAGAAATGTTAGGGTCTGTAAACAAGTCTGGATGGCGCCTGGCCAAATGCCATAGGGAGTGGTTTTTGAAGTAACAAAAGCAAGCCATTAAGTATGGAGATTCCTTATTGGTTGACTGCTGTATCTATTTTATGCTAATTAGATAAGCTTTATAAAATGTATAAATATCGCTTGGATTCTACAATAAACGGCTTCCACTCCTGCTGTATCAATCTACACAAGTTATTTGTCACCCCCTGGCAATCACAGCAGATATTTCTGAAATACAGAAGATAATAAGAAATTAATTTGATTCGTTATACTCCAATATAATAGAAGATAGTGAAGGCATCGAAAAATTTCTTAAGTCATATGATCTGTCCAGATTGAGTCAGGAGGATATAGACAACCTAAACAGACCATTATCAATTGAGGAAATGGAAGAAACCATCCAAAGATTACCAACTAAGAAAAGACCAGGACAGTATGGGTATACAGCAGAGTTTTACAAACCCTTAAATATGAACTAATACCAATACTTATCAAGCTCTTTCAGGAAATTGAAAAAGAGGGAGATCTTCCAAATTCATTCTACCAGGCCAATATCACCCTAATTTCTACACCAGACATAAACACTTCAAACAAAGAAAACTACAGACCAATATCCCTAAAGAACCTAAATGCAAAAATCCCTAATTAAATTCTGGCGAATCAGATACAAAAACATATTAAAAAAATTGTGCACCATCATCAAGTAGGATTCATCCGTGGAATGCAAGGCTTGTTCAATATATGAAAATCAATAAATGTTATTCACCACATCAATAGACTTAAAAATAAGAACCATATGATCATCTCGATAGATGCACAAAAAGCATTCGACAAAGTACAGCATTCCTTTATCTTCAAAACTCTAGAAAAACTAGGAATAACAGGAACATACCTCAATATTGTAAATGCAATCTATGCTAAGCCTCAAGCTAGCATCATTCTGAATCTAGAAAAATTGAAGGCATTCCCTCTAAAATCTGGAACAAGAATGGGATGCCCTCTCTCACCACTTCTGTTCAATACAGTTCTCGAAACACTGGCCAGAGCAATTAGACAGACGGAAGAAATTAAAGGCATAAAAATAGGAAAAGAAGAACTTAAATTATTACTATTGCAGAAGACATGATTCTATACCTAGCAGACCCAAAAGGGTCTACAAAGAAACTAATAGAGCTAATAAATGAATTCAGCAAAGTGGCAGGATATAAAATCAACACACATAAATCAAAGGCATTCCTCTATATCAGCGACAAATCCTCTGAAATGGAAATGAGAACAACCACTCCATTCACAATATCCTAAAAAAAAAAAAAGATGGGAATCAACCTAACAAAAGAGGTGAAAGTCTTATACAATGAAAACTACAGAACCCTAAAGAGAGAAATATAATAAAATCTTAGAAGATGTAAAAATATATCCTGTTCATGGATAGGCAGAACTAACATCATCAAAATGGCGATATTACCAAAATTTCTCTATAGGTTTAATGCAATGCCAATCAAAATCCCAAAGGCATTTCTTGTAGAAATAAAGAAAGCAATCATGAAATACATATGGAAAAATAAAAGTCCCAGAATAGCAAAAACAATGCTAGGCAGGAAGTGTGAATCAGGCGGTAGAGCGATACCAGACTTCAAACTATACTACAGAGCAATAGTAACAACAATAGCATGGTACTGGTACCAATATAGGCCGGTGGACCAATGGTACAGAATAGAGGACACAGAAACCAATCCACAAAACTACAACTATCTTATATTTGATAAAGGGGCTAAAAGCATGCAATGGAGGAAGGATAGCATCTTCAACAAATGGTGTTTGGAAAACTGGAAATCCATATGTAACAAATTGAAACTGAATCCCTTTCTCTTGCCATGCACAAAAGTTAACTCAAAATGGATCAATGAGCTTGATATCAAATCAGAGACACAGTGTCTGATAGAAGAAAAATTTGCTTACGATGTGCATACTGTGGGGTCGGGCTCCAAATTCCTCAATAGGACACCCATAGCACAAGAGTTAATAACTAGAATCAACAAATGGGACATAAACTAAAAAGTTTTTTCGCAGCAAAAGAAGCAATAAGAGAGGTAAATAGGGAGCCTACATCCTGGGAAGAAATCTTTACTCCTCACACTTCAGATAGAGCCCTAATATCCAGAGTATACAAAAAACTCAAAAAATTAGACAATAAGATAACAAATAACCCAATCAACAAATGGGCTGAGGACCTCAACAGACACTTATCAGATGAGGACTTACAATCAATCAACAAGTACATGAAAAAATGCTCACCATCTCCAGCATTCAGAGAAATGCAAATCAAAACCACCCTAAGATACCATCTCACTCCAGTAAGATTGACAGACATTATGAAGTCAAACAACAACAAGTTCTGGCAAGGATGTGGGGAAAGAGGTACACTTGTACATTGCTGGTGGGACTGCAAATTGGTGCAGCCAATTTGGAAAGCAGTATGGAGATTTCTTGGAAAGCTGGGAATGGAACCACCATTTGACCCAGCTATTCCCCTACTCAGTCTATTCACTAAAGACCTAAAAAGAGCATGCTACAGGGACACTGCTACATCGATGTTCATAGCAGAACAATTCACAACAGGAAGACTGTGAAACCAACTTAGATGCCCTTCAATGAAAGAATGGAGAAAATACTGTGGCATTTATACACAATGGAGTATTACTCTGCATTGAAAAATGAAAAAAAATCATAGAATTTGGAGGGAAATGGATGGCATTAGAGCAGATTATGCTAAGTGAAGCTACCCAATCCTTAAAAAACAAATGCCAAATGTCATCTTTGATATACGGAGAGTAACTAAGAACAGAGGAGAGACAAAGAGCATGACAAGATGATTAACATTAAACCGGGATGAGAGGTGGAAAGGAAAGGGAGAGAGAAGGAAAATTGCATGGAATTGGAAGGAGACCCTCAGGGTTATATAAAATTACATACAAGAGAAAGTGAGGGGAAAGGGAAAAATAATACAAGGGGGACAAATTTATTACAGTAGAGGGGGTAGAGAGAGAAGAGGGGAGGGGCGGGGAGGGGAGGGGGGATAGTAGAGGATAGGAAAGGCAGCAGAATTCAATAGACACTAGTATGGCAATATGTGAATCAATAGATGTGTAAATGATGTGATTCTGTAATCTGTACATGGGGTAAAAATGGGAGTTCATAATGCACTTGAATCAAAGTGTGAAATATGATATAACAACAACTATGTAATGTTTTGAACAATTATAAATAAAAATGAAAAAAAATAAAACTAACTATGGTGAATAATGCATGAAATCCTAATATTTCTACAGTAACTGAACCAGTTTAACATCAATGCAAGTAGATTCCTATGGGACATGATGTGTACTTTGACCTTCATTTTTATTCAACACTGGTACATTACTATTTCATCAGTTTATGCACATCACAGGATATATATTTCATCCACAATTTAGCAAAGTTATAGGCATTTGTTTCACTTTCAATCAATTCCTGCTTTGAACACATGGATTCCTCCATATTTCTTGACTGGTCTTTTCATGAGACTTCCTTCCAAACACATTATTTTCGATTTCCATAAACACTTTTGAAACAAAACTCACACACACTTCATGATAAACAATAACCCTAAGATTACCATTATATGTGTAACTGGTTGGAGTGAATGATTGTATGTCAATAAATGATTTCCTATATATTTTAAGATATCAATTCAATCCATTATTTAAAGTGAAAAAAGTTATATTATTTATTCACACTAAGGTCTATTCATGCATTATCTCTATATCCGTAGACACAGGGTACACCACTTGGTACCCACAATACTAATTTATGTGTCCTCAAATATTGCTCCCAGAAATGGTGGAAGAAATGCACATATCATATGATCTACATATATATTTGATCACAATAATTTTCTGGGCACAAAATGCAAAGGTCACACTTATGATTGTACCAAATCCTAAATGGAAAGTGAACATGGCTTACTAAAAACATCCATATCCAGGTTGCCTAATGCTTTCAAATGTCATTCCTATTGGTGACTACATATTTGTTTCTTCCTAAGATTATGTACTCAATCTCAACCCTGTTGAAAATGTCTAATCCTATCACTCACTATATAATTGCCTCATTTCATAATGTCTCTATTGATATTTTCCTTCCTACATATTTTCCCCAGTTAATCATTGTGACTGACTCTTCACATGTGCTGACATTTACATTCACTCTATAACCGAAACCCTATTGCTACAGAAATTTTTGTCCAAATTTTATACTCACTCTTTTTTATAAACCTACCGACTATCTTCCTAATCCCACCGACTATCTCAATTTGAGTGGATGTTCTCTTCTAAAATCAAACATCCAAAGTATAAGGTCCAATGCCATTGATTATCAATTTATCTGAGACATCTGTGTAGAACGTAATTAAAAGCTAAGTATCCCAATCAAGGGCCTAATGCCCTTCTGGGCTTCAAATCTTACCAACATTTCTGTTTTCATACTTATATTTCACCTCTATAATCTTATAAATATCGCAGGTTCCCAATACTATTAATCATCCTGCAGGATGATTCGTAATCCAAATCGAACATGTTAATAACCCTAACCATACACTCTTCACTCAATCTAACTTTACAGAAGAGCAGCGAGAGAGTTCATCTTACAATACAGGAATGTAGGGGATCTCCCTCCTGCTGAGAACCTCAAAGGTCCATGCAGATTTGATCCCTGGAGAAGATTAGGCAGCTATGAAGGACTTGAGAGAGCAAAAGTCATCTTCCATTGCAAAAAACCTTTCCAGAATGAAGGGTTTTGTCTGAATAAGCCTCTCTTCTTAATGTAGAGAAGATGGACCATACCAGGCATGTGTGGAGAGCTGTTCCTGGGTGCCTATGGTTGATATACCATTCTAACATATGAAAGTGTCACAGGAAGTAAGGGCTGCCTCCATCTCATAGGACTATTGGAAGCTACTGTTAGGACAAAGTGGTTGCCAAGGCAGTGACCTCATTAAATTCCTGAAGGAAGTAATCTCACCTCACTTCCTTGGTGATGAAACTCTCTGAACTTGGGATCCGGGAAGCCAGGCACGCAGAGCCAGTCCCATTCCCAGTCCCAGTGGTCTCACTTGTTTGGATTTAACAAGGACAGAGTCAGTCTTTCTTGGTACCTACTGATGTGAGGATGGACAAATGTCAGGAAAGCTCTGAAGAGAGGCCTTTCCTGAGAAAGCAGGTAGTGGCTCACAGCTGGCTAGTGACAACTTCACAGATTGGGCCAATGAGACCATATCTGACACAGGACAGGCGATTTCATCAGAACATAGTATGGCCCACCTGTCAGAGGACACTCCTGATAGTCACAGACCTACTTGGGGGAAGGAGCTGCCTTTGTGTGTGTGGGTGTGGGTTTGAGGTTTTGTCTCATGTTCTGAGAATAGGTAGGAAAGGCGGTTTGTTTGTTTTGGAGTGAACTGTTTCTGGTAAGTCGTTTGACAAGGCCAGTGTCTCTTTGTCTGTGTATCCCACTGTGTCCGTGGTTTTAGACATTAGAAAAGAGAATGAATCATTGTATGTGTCCTGACTAGTAGAAAGCTTCCCAAGATTCATCTTGCCCAATTTACGAATGGACTGTGGCTTGACTTATGGGTGGGCAACTCCTACAATCTTGCTAAGGTCCTGTTTTCTTCCTGAATTCTGGCCAATTTCCAGAATAGTCTCATAGTTTTGTGTCCAAAATATGTACCACCTCCAAGCTCTGAGACTTGGCCATGTACTGGATTGCTGAAAGGAATGGGAGCATCTAAGAAAACTCAGATATGAGTGTGACCAGAAAATTCTAATGGAGAAACCCTGCTTTGGGCCTTTTGCTTACCAATTGTTCTGTTGCCCTGAATGTCAGAACGTCTTTGCCTCAGGCCACACCTTTGTAGAGTCAAAAGAAATAGTTTTCAAATAGAAATGAATGGGCATCACCTGTGGCTCTTTGCTTAATTGCTTTGGAAAGGGATGTGTCTGAATCAGCTTTTTGGCCCTGTGTGAGGCTGTGGCTTAGATTCTTAGCATCTGATGGATCTAAAGAAAGATCCCATGTGTGCATCCAAAACCAAAATGGGCAAAAGAGCATTCATTTTGGATGAAGTCTCTCGCATTCCTCTGTAAGGTTCCTGACCTTCATCAAGTGAGAATAGTGATCATTTGGTTTAAATGTGTTCCTCAAAACCCTGCAGAGGATAGCCCCTAAGTGCTTGATTTTTCTCATGACTCCAAATCACATAAAGACTCTAAACCCCACAGTCAGTAGGCCTCAAATTGGAGAAGCAGTGCCATCTTAATGGCCGGCCAATTTGATCACTCCTGGTTCACTGGAAGGATGTCCAGGCCACCCTGATTTTAGGCAAATGAGGGGCAAGGGTGGTTATTTTGGACACTGTCTTGGGCAGCACCCCTCATGGAAACCTCCAGCCAGAGGTTATGATGAGTGGGTATATAGAAAAGATGAGTGACATGTGGGAGTGTTTTGGATTTAATTGTGGATATTTGTGTGGCAGTTGGAAGACATAACTGGGTCTACCTGGGCTTGAACTTTGGTGTGATTCCCCTTAGAGACTGAGTTCAGAATCTGACCTCAGAAAAGTATTGCCATGTATTGTGTTGGGATTAAAGAGGCCATGTATGAGAGTCACCCTTGGAAACTGAGATCTAGCCCCAGAGTGGCTTTGCACAGAGCACTGGGAATCTCAGCCAAGGTATCACATGATTTCATTCGAAAAACTTGGCAGCCATATTTGAGAGTCAAAACACACATGGAACTCACATTGTAGACCTCAATGGGCCTGGCTTAATGTGACCTTTTGTCCACTCTTTGAGAAGCCTTGCCTGTGAGGGTTCTTCAGAGCTTTCATTGAAATAATCTTCCTCACCATTTAATGGTTCCTGAAAAAATTGAAACCCACAGTGCTTCCAACTTCATCCTTGTAAAATGTCTAGATAAATACCATGAAATTTTTGAAATTCCCATGACTAGGTTGCACTAGAGAACCTTTGGATGTCCTGCTGCTGATCATGGATGTACCTGACAGTGCCTTGCTTGACTGGGTTTTATGAAAACGGTGTACAACAGAGGTCCCAGTAAGTTTCAGGCTCCTAAGAAGTGGGCCTAGAGTTGTGGTGGGCAGGAGTGTGATAAAACTTCTGTGTTGGAGCAATTTGGATCTTCCATTGGCTTAAAAATGGCTTGTGGCTTACATGGTGCAGCCAGCAGACCCTTATAAGTAAAGGCATCTTGTTATATGGAGAGGATTCAGGGCAATGTTCAGAATCAGGTTGCTATGGACAAGGATGCAATGGGGCAAGCTTTGAGGGATAGAAGATTGGTTGGTGCATTTTCCTGCAGACCCTGACCCACCACACGTGACAGAACTTCCTCCAGCACTGTGTCCCAGTTGAACTCCTTCTATTTTATGAAGCAAATACCAAACTACCAGTGCAGCAGCAAAAACCCCACAAAAAGTGTAGGAGGGCCAAATGGCTTCACAGTTCAACGGGGAGACACTTAGACCCCAGAGGCCACAGTTTACCTAAAAAGAAAAATATCAGCACTGCTGCCTCATGTTCATTGAAACATCAGAAACAATGTCCTCCAGGTCTCATAGATGCAGACCCAGCTTTGATGGTCTCACTACAAAGGAAGCCAAATTTCCTGACAACAACATATATTTAAGTGCCCTATCTCAAGGCAGTTTCTCAAAAAGTTTTTAGGCCAGCAGAGCTCCATGTTTGTGGAGTGTTTACCCTGTCCCTTGCTTTTGGAAACTCCTCTAACACCTCCAAGTTTGTGAACTCCTGAGCATTTTCCATTCCAGATATGTGTTCACTGATTTTCTAACTCTTCTCCTCTAATTGTGTCTTACTTGGGGTGAAGGTAATGTCAAGGCATTGTTCTGGATGAGAGTGGGAGGACATTTGTGTAGCATATATATGCATACAAATTGGATTCATTTTCCAATTTTCATTTTGAAATATTGAATCCCTGACACTAACCCATACCTACTAGACTCAAACAACTCATCCTAATATGATAGAGAAAAATAACCCAAACCTATAGAAATACAAGCAGTTCATTGGAGGCATGTTGTATAGTTGGACTTGCCTTTTGCATTATATAAGGTAAAAGTTATAAATTTAGTCAATTTTTAATCGAAGAAGTTCTCCATAAGTTTTTAAACTTAAAAAATACGAGAATTCTTGTTTCCCTTTCTCTTTAGCCTATTCACACTTGTATATTTATATGCATATATAGAATCCTACCAGGTATCACACGTACATTTTGAGGTGGCTGACTTGGCATATACAAACTGTGAGAAGAGTTCACACCTCCTAAACGCTGTTGGAACTGAAAATTCAACCTATAGGGGAGCTTCCTAGTAGAAGAACATTATACATAAATTCATGTTCAGTATAATAAATATTTTTGCATCTGTGGGTGATATATATTTACTGATGAATTTCTATTGAAATTTATATTGCTTCTTTTAAATGTCTGTCAGTGTTTTGTGTGTTTGTGTGTGTGTGTGTGTGTGTGTGTAATATATCTGTACACTCTGCAGATTTTTCAAAATATGAAATATATGTGTCTAATGTAAACTCTCTAAATTCATTCATGTTCATGTATGTGGATTTATAATCAACTTTTCACAAGATTATAATCAGAAATATTCATCCACCTGAAACACATATTTATTTCCTAGTACTGAAAACTAACTTCAGTGAATGGTGCATACAAATCCTAATTATTCTACAGTAACTGACCCAGTCTAACATCAATGCAAGTAGATTCCTATGGGACATGATATGTAATTTGACGTTCATATGTACTCAACACTGGTACATTATTATTTCTTCAGTTTTTGCACATTTTAAGTTATACACTTCATCCACAAGTTCACAAATTTACAGGCATTTGTTTCAACTTTAATCACTTCTTGCTTCAGAACACATGTATTGTCAGGGTTTCTTGACTGGTCTTTTCATGAGACTTCTTTCCAAACACATTATTTTTGATTTCCATAATCACTTTTGAAGCAAAACTCACACACTCTTCATGATAAACCAAACAATAATATTTCCATTAGATATATAACTGGTTGGAATGAATGATTGTATATCAATATACGATTTCCTGTAATTTTTCAGAAATCAATTCAATTCATTATATAAAGTTTAAAAAAGTTATATTATTTATTCACAGTATGGTCTATTCATGCTTTATCTCTATCTTAATAGACACAGGGTACAAGTCTTTGTACCCCCAATTCTAATTTTAAATCTTCAATATATTGCTCCCAGAAATGGTGAAGGAAATACTCATGTCACCTCATTATCACAGTAATATTCTGGACAAAAAATGGAAAGGTCACACTTATGATTGTACCAAAGCCTAAATGGAAAGTGAACATGGATTACTAAAAACATCCATGTCCAGGTTGTCTAATGCTGTCAATTGTCAATCCTATTGGTGACTACATATTTGTTTTTTCCTTATTGATATATTCAAACTCAACCCTGTTGAAAATGTCTATTTCTATCCCTCACTTTATACTTTGCCTGATTTCGTAATGTTTCCATTGATATCTGCTTTTCTACACATTTTCCCCAGTTCATCATAGTGACTGACTCTTCATATGTGCTGACATTTACATTCACTCTATAACCAAAAGTCTATTGCTAAAGAACTTTTGGTCCAAATCCTATACTCACTCTTCTTCCTAAACCTACCGACTATCTTCTTAATCCTACTGAATATCCCTTTTTGACTGGATGTTCTCTTCTAAATTCAATCATCCAATGTACAAGGTCCTATGCCATTGTATATCGAATTATCTGAGACATCTTTGCAGAACATAATTCAAAGCTAAGTATCCCAATCAAGGGCAAAACCCTTCTGGGCTTCAAATCATAACTAGGTTTCTCTTTTCATAATTATATTTCACCTCTATATTCTTGTAAATATTGCAGGTTCCCAATACCATTATTAATCGGACAGAATCATTCGTAACACAAATCAAACCTGTTTTTAACCCCAAGTATACACTGTTCCCTCAATCATTTTACAGAGGAGCAGGGACAGAGTGGTTCTTACAATACAGGAAAGTTAGAGACCTTCCTCCTGATGAAAACCTGAAATATCCATGCACAAATGATACCTGGAGAAGTTGTAGGCAGGTATGAAGCACCTAAGAGAGAAAAAGTCATCTTCCATGGCAAACAACCTGGTCAGGATGAAGGGATGTGTCTGAATCTGCCTCTCTATTCTTATTGTAGAGAAGGTGGACCAAACCAGGCCTGAGTGGAGAGCTGTTCCCAGGTGCCAATGGTTGATAAACATTCTACCTAATAAAAGTGTCAAAGGAAGTAGGGGCAACCTCCATCTTATGTTACCCTTGGAAGCAACTGTTAGGACAAAGTGGTTGCCAAGGCAGTGACCTCATTCAGTTTCAAAGAATGTGACATCCCTCATTTCCTTGGTGATGGAAATCTCTGAACTTGGTATCCAAGAAGGCAGGCACCCAGAGGCAGTCCCAGTCCCAGTCCCAGTGGGCTCACTTGTTTGGATTTACCAAGGACAGAGTCAGTTTTCTTGGTACCTAATGATGTGAGGATGGCCAAATGCCAGGAGAGCTCTGAAGATGGACCTTTCCTGAGAAAACAGGTAGTGGATAACCACTTTTTCCTAACATCTTCACAGAGTTGGTCAAGGAAACAACATCTGAGAGAAGACAGGCCATTTCAGGGGAACATAGTATGGCCCACCAGTCAGAGGACACTCCGGATAGTCACAGACCTACTTGGGGGAAGGAGGTGCCTTTGTGGGAGTGGGTGTGGGTTTGTTGTTTTGTCTCATGTTCTGAGAATAGATAGAAAAGACAGTTTGTTTGGTTTGGAGCAGACAGTTTCTAGTAAGTCATTTGACAAGGCGAGTGTTTCTGTTTATGTGTATCCCACTGTGTCCGTTGTTGTAGACATTAGAAAAGAGAATGCATTAATGGATGTGTCCTGTCTAGTATAAAACTTCCCATAATTCATCCTGCCCAATATATGAATGGACTGCAGCTTGTCTTATCGATGTGCAACACCTGCTATCTTTCTAAGTTGTTGTTTTCTTCCTGAATTCTGGCCACTCTCCAGAATAGGCTCATGGATTTGTGTCCAAAATATCTACCACCTCCAAGCTCTGTGACATGGCCATGTACAGGATAGCTGAAGAGAATGGCGAGCATCTCAGAAAACTCAGATATCAGTGTGACCAGGAAAGTCTCAGTGCAGAAACCCCGCTTTGGGCCTTTTGCTTACTTATTGTTTTGTTGCACTGAATGTCAGGAAGGTCTTTGCCTCAGGCCACCTCTCTGTGAAGCCTGAAGAAAACAGTTTTCAAATGGAAATGAATGGGCCTCACCTGTGGTTCTTTGCTTAATTGCTTTGGAAAGGGATGTGTCTTTATCAGCCTCTTGGACCTGTGTGGGGCTGTGACTTAGGTTCTCAGCACCTGATGGATCTTAAGAATGATCCCATGTGAGCTTCCAAAACCAAAATAGCATAAAATATCATTCATTGTGGATGAACTCTCTTGCCTTCCTCTGTTAGGTTCCTGCACTCCATCAAATGAGAATAGGAATTCTTTGGGTCAAATGAGTTCTTCAAAGCCCTGCAGAGGTGCTTGTGTTTTCGCATGACTCTAAATCACCTAAAGAATCGATACCTAAAATCAGTATGCCTCAAATTGGAGAAACACAGAAGTATTAAAGGCAGGCTTATTTGTTCACTCCTGGTTCACAGAAACGGTGTCCAGGCTACCCAGACTTTAGGCAAATGAGGGGCAAAGGAGCTGATTTTGGACACTGTCTTGGGCTGCGCCCCTCATGGAAACCTCCAGCCAGAAGTTAAGATGATTGACTATATGGAATAAGATGAGGGCCATGTGGGAGTGTTTTGGTTTTAATGTTGCTCATTTGTGTGGCATTGGAATAAATTATTGGGGCCACGTGGGCTTGAACTCTGGTGTGATTCCCCTTAGAGACTGGGTTTTGGAAGTGAACTCAGGGAAGCATTGCCATGAATTGTGTTGGGATTTTAAGAGGCCAAGCATGAAAGTCACTCTTGGAAACTGAGACCTAGACCCCGGGTGGATTTCCACAGAGGTCTGGGAATCTCAGCAAGGGTATTACATTATTTTATTCTTTAAGATGGCAGCCATAGTTGAGAGTCAAAACACACATGGACATCACATTGTAGACCTCAATGGGCCTGGCCTAATGTGACCTTTTGTCCACTCTTTGGAAAACCTTGCCTGTGAGAGTTCTCCAGAGATTTCATTGAAATGGGCTTCCTCAACATTTAATGTTTGCTGAATGAATTGAAACCCACAGTGCCTCCAACTTCATGCTTGAAAAATACCTAGATAAATACCATGAAATTTTTGAAATTCCTATGACCAGGTGGCACTGGAGAAACATTGGATGTCCTGTTGCTGATCATGAGTATACCGGTCAGTGCCTTGATTTACTGAGTTTCATGAAAATGGTGTAGAACAGAGATGCCAGTATGTTGGAGCCTGCTGAGTAGTGGGTCTAGAGCAGTGGTGGGGAGGTGTTTGATAAAACATCCGTGGTAGGGCCATGTGGATCTACCATTGGATTCCAAATGGCTTGTAACTGACATGGTGCAGCCAGCAGACCCTTATATGTAAAGGCATCTTGTTATATGGAGAGTTAGCAGAGGAAAATTAAGAATCAGGTTGATATGGACAAGGGGACAATGGGGCAAGCTGTGAGAGATAGAAGCATAGTTGGTGCATTCTCTTGCAGACCCTGACCCACCACACATGACAGAACTCCCTCCAGCACTGTGTCCGAGTTTATCTCCTAGTATTTCGTGAAACAAATACCAAACTCACAGTGCAGCAGCAAAAACACCACAAAAAGAGGAGAAGGAACAAATGGCTTCACAGTCCACACGGGGAGACACTTAGTCCCCAGTGGCCTCAGTTTACCTACAAAAAGAGGATTCAGCACTGCTTCATCTTGTTCATTGGAAAATAAGAAACCATGTCCTCCAGGTCACATAGATGCAGACCAGCTTTGATGGTCTCACTACAAAGGAAGCCAAATCTCATGAATACAACATATATTTCAAGTGCGGAAGCTCAGAGGCAGTTTCTCAAAAAGTTTTTAGGCCAGCAGAGCTCCATGTTTGTGGAGTGTTGACCCTGTCCCCTAGTTTTGGAAACTCCTCTACCACCTCCAAGGTTTTGAACTCCTGAGCATTTTCCATTCCAGATATGTATTCACTGATTTTGTAACTCTTCTCCTCTAATTTTGTCTTACTTGGGGTGAAGGTAATGTCAAGGCATTGTTCTGGATGAGAGTGGGAGGATATTTGTGCAGCATATATTTACATACACATTGGATTCATTTTCCAATTTTCCATTCGAAGTACTGAATCCCTGACACTAACCCATACCTAGTAGACTCAGACTATTCATCCTAATATAATGGGGGAAATTAACACAACACAATAGAAATACAAGCACTTCAGAGGAGACATGTTGTATAGTTGGACTCGACATTTGCATTATATAAGGTAGGGGTTATAAATCTTGTCAAATTTTAATTGAAATATTCTCCATGTGTTTTTAAACTTAACAAATATGTGAATTCTTGTTTCCCTCTTCTGTGGCCTCTTCACAAATGTATATTTATATGCATATATAGACTTCTACCAGGTATCACACGTACATTTTTGTGAGGTGGCAGTCTTGGCAGATACAAATTGTGAGAAGTGTTCACTCTTCCTAAATGCTATTGGAAATGAAAATTCAACCTATCAAAGAGCGTCCTAGTAGAACAACTTTATACATAAACTCATGTTCAGTAAAATAAATATTTTTGCCTCTGTGGATGATATATATTTACTGATGAATTCAGATTGGCATTTATATTGGTACTTTTTAATGTCTGTGAGTGTTGTGTGTGTGTATGTGTTTGTGTGTGTGTGTGTGTGTGTATATATATATATATATATATATATATATATATATAGATATAGATATAGATATAGATAGATAGATAGATATAGGTATCGATAAGGATATAGATATACTCTAAAAATTTTTCAAAATATAAAATATATTTGTCTAATATACACTCTCTATATAATTCATGTTCATGTATGTGGATTTGTAATCAACTTTTCACAAGATTATAATCAGAAATATTCATCCACCTGAAATACATATTTGTTTTGTAGTACTGAAAACTAACTTCAGTGAAAGGTGCATACAAATCCTAATTAACAACAGTAACTGACCCAGTCTAACATCAATGCAAGGAGACTCCTATGGGACATGATATGTAATTTGTCATTCATTTGTATTCGACACTGGTACATTATTGTTTCTTCAGTTTTTGCACATCATAGGATATACATTTCATCCACAAGTTCACAAATTAATAGGTATTTGTTTCAACTTTAATCACTTCTTGCTTCAGAACACATGTATTGTCAGGGTTTCTTGACTGGTCTTTTCATGAGACTTCTTTCCAAACACATTATTTTGAATTTCCATAATCATTTTGAAGCAAAACTCACACACTCTTCATGATAAACCAAAACACTAATATTTCCATTAGATATATAACTGGTTGGAATGAATGATTGTATATCAATATACGATTTCCTTTAATTTTTCAGATATCAGTTCAATTCATTATTTAAAGTTCAATAAAGTTATATTATTTATTCACGGTATGGTCTATTCATGCTTTTTCTCTATTTTCATAGTAACATGGTACACCTCTTTGTAACCACGATTCTAATTTTACATCTTCAATATATTGCTCCCAGAAATGGTGAAGGAAATACTCATGTCACCTCATTATCACAGTAATATTCTGGACAAAAAATGGAAAGGTCACACTTATGATTGTACCAAAGCCTAAATGGAAAATGAACATGGATTTCTAAAAACATCCATGTCCAGGTTGCCTAATGCTGTCAAATGTTAATCCTATTGGTGACTACATATTTGTTTTTTCCTAATTTATATTTTCAAACTCAACCCTGTTGAAAATGTCTACTTCTATCACTCACTTTATACTTTGCCTTATTTCGTAATGTTTCTATTGATATCTGCTTTTCTACATATTTTCCCCAGTTCAACATAGTGACTGACTCTTCATATGTGCAGACATTTACATTCACTCTATAACCGAAAGTCTATTGCTAAAGAACTTTTGGTCCAAATCCTATACTCACTCTTCTTCCTAAACCTACCGACTATCTTCCTAATCCTACTGAATATCTCGTTGACTGGATGTTCTCTTCTAAATTCAATCATCCAATGTACAAGGTACTATACCATTGTATATCGAATTATCTGAGACATCTTTGCAGAACATAATTCAAAGCTAAGTATCCCAATCAAGGGCAAAACCCTTCTGGGCTCCAAATCATACGTAGATTTCTGTTTTCATACTTATATTTCACCTCTATATTCTTGTAAATATTGCAGGATCCCAATCCCATTATTCATCGCACAGAATCATTCATCACCAAATCAAACCTGTTTTTAACCCCAAGTATACACTGTTTCCTCAATCATTTTACAGAAGAGCAGGGACAGAGGGGTTCTTACAATACAGGAAAGTTGGGGATCTTCCACCAGAAGAGAACCTCAAATGTCCATGCACAAATGATACCTGGAGAAGTTGTAGGAAGGTATGAAGCACCTGAGAGAGCAAAAGTCATCTTCCATGGCAAACAACCTGGTCAGGATGAAGGGATGTGTCTGAATCTGCCTCTCTTATTATTGTAGACAAGGTGGAACAATCCAAGCCTTTTTGCTTACTTATTGTTGTGTTGCACTGAATGTCAGGAAGGTCTTTGCCTCAGGCCACCCCTTTGTGAAGCCTGAAGAAAACAGTTTTCAAATGGAAATGAATGGGCCTCACCTGTGGTTCTTTGCTTAATTGCTTTGGAAAGGGATGTGTCTTTCTCAGCCTCTTGGTCCTGTGTGTGGCTGTGACTTAGATTCTCAGCACCTGATGGATCTTAAGAATGATCCCATGTGAGCTTCCAAAACCAAAATGGCAAAAAATATCATTCATTGTGGATGAAGACTCTTGCCTTCCTTTGTTAGGTTCCTGCACTCCAACAAATGAGAATAGGGATTCTGTGAGTCAAATGAGTTCTTCAAAGCCCTGCAGAGGTGCTTGTGTTTTCGCATGACTCTAAATCACCTAAAGAATCGATACCTAAAATCAGTAGCCCTCAAATTGGAGAAACATAGAAGTATTAACGGCAGGCTTATTTGTTCACTCCTGGTTCACAGCAACGGTGTCCAGGCTACCCTGACTTTAGGCAAATGAGGGGCAAACGAGCTGATTTTGGACACTGTCTTGGGCTGCACCCCTCATGGAAACCTCCAGCCAGATGTTAAGATGATTGACTATATGGAATAAGGTGAGGGCCATGTGGGAGTGTTTTGGTTTTAATGTTGGTCATTTGTGTGGCATTGGAAAAAATGACTGGTTCCACGTGGGCTTGAACTCTGGTGTGATTCCCCTTAAACACTGGGTTTTGGAACTGAACTCAGAGAAGCATTGCTATGAATTTTGATGTGATTTTAAGAGGCCACGCATGAAAGTCGCTCTTGGAAACTGAGACCTAGGCCCCGGGTAGATTTCCACAGAGGCCTGGGAATCTCAGCAAGGATATCACATGATTTTATTCTTAAAGAAATGGCATCCATAGTTGAGAGTCAAAACACACATGCACCTCACATTGTAGACCTCAATGGGCCTGGCCTAATGTGACCTTTTGTCCATTCTTTGGGAAGCCTTGCCTGTGAGATTTCTCCAGAGATTTCATTGAAATGAGCTTCCTCACCATTTAATGTTTGCTGAATGAATTGAAACCCACAGTGCCTCCAACTTCATGCTTGAAAAATGGCTAGATAAATACCATGAAATTTTTGAAATTCCTATGACCAGGTGGCACTGGAGAAACATTGGATGTCCTATTGCTGATCATGAGTATACCAGACAGTGCCTTGATTTACTGAGTTTCATGAAAATGGTGTAGAACAGAGATGCCAGTAAGTTGGAGCCTGCTGAGTAGTGGGTCTAGAGCAGTGCTGGGGAGGTTTGATAAAACATGCGTGGTAGGGCCATGTGGATCTACCATTGGATTCCAAATGGCTTGTAACTGACATGGTGCTGCCAGCACACCCTTATATGTAAAGGCATCTTGTTATATGGAGAGTTTTAAGAGGAAAATTAAGAATCAGGTTGATATGGACAAGGGGACAATGGGGCAAGCTGTGAGAGATAGAAGCCTAGTTGGTGCATTCTCTTGCAGACCCTGACCCACCACACGTGACAGAACTCCCTCCAGCACTGTGTCCCAGTTTAGCTGCTAGTATTTCGTGAAACAAATACCAAACTCACAGTGCAGCAGCCTAAACACCACAAAAAGTGGAGGAGGACCAAATGGCTTCACACTCCACACGGGGAGACGGGGAGACACTTAGTCCCCAGTGGCCTCAGTTTACCTATAAAGAGAGGATTCAGCACTGCTTCATCTTGTTCATTGGAAAATAAGAAACCATGTCCTCCAGGTCACATAGATGCAGACCCAGCTTTGATGGTCTCACTACAAAGGAAGCCAAATCTCATGAAAACAACATATATTTCAAGTGCGGAAGCTCAGAGGCAGTTTCTCAAACAGTTTTTAGGCCAGCAGAGTTACATGTTTGTGGAGTGTTTACCATGTCCCTTACTTTTGGAAACTCCTAAACCAGCTCCAAGGTTGTGAACTCCTGAGCATTTTCCATTCCAGATATGTATTCACTGATTGTGTAACTCTTCTCCTCTAATTGTGTCTTACTTGGGGTGAAGGTAATGTCAAGGCATTGTTTTGGATGAGAGCGGGAGGATATTTGTGCAGCATATATTTACATACACATTGGATTCATTTTCCAATTTTTCATTCGAAGTACTGAATCCCTGACACTAACCCATACCTAGTAGACTCAGACTATTCATCCTAATATAATGGGGAAAATTAACCCAACACAATAGAAATACAAGCACTTCAGAGGAGACATGTTCTATAGTTGGACTTGACATTTGCATTATATAAGGTAGGAGTTATACATCTAGTCAAATTTTAATTGAAATATTCTCCATGTGTTTTTAAACTTAACAAATATGTGAATACTTGTTTCCAATTTCTGTAGCCTATTCACACATGTATATTTATATGCATATATAGAATCCTACCAGGTATCACACGTACATTTTTGTAAGGTGGATGTCTTGGCAGATACAAATTGTGAGAAGTGTTCACTCCTCCTAAATGCTGTTGGAAATGAAAATTCAACCTATAAGAGAGCGTCCTAGAAGAACAACATTATACATAAACTCATGTTCAGTAACATAAATATTTTTGCATCTTGGATGATATATATTTACTGATGAATGTCGATTGGCATTTATATTGGTACTTTTTAATGTCTGTGAGTGTTGTGTGTGTGTGTGTGTGTGTGTGTGTATAGATATAGATATAGATATACTCTCCAAAGTTTTCCAAATATGAAATATATGTGTCTAGTATACACTCTCTAAATTCATTCATGTTCATGTATGTGGATTTATAATCAACTTTTCACAAGATTATAATCAGAAATATTCATCCACCTGAAATACATATTTGTTTCCTAGTACTGACTACTAACTTCAGTGAAGGGTGCATACAAATCCTAATTATTCTACAGTATCTGACCCAGTCTAACATCAATGCAAGAAGACTCCTATGGGACATGATATGTAATTTGTCATTCATTTGTATTCGACACTGGTACATTATTGTTTCTTCAGTTTTTGCACATCATAGGATATACATTTCATCCAAAGTTCACAATTAATAGGCATTTGTTTCAACATTAATCACTTCTTGCTTCAGAACACATGTATTGTCAGGGTTTCTTGACTGGTCTTTTCATGAGACTTCTTTCCAAACACATTATTTTGAATTTCCATAAACATTTTGAAGCAAAACTCACACACTCTTCATGATAAACCAAAACACTAATATTTCCATTAGATATATAAATGGTTGGAATGAATGATTGTATATCAATATACAATTTCCTTTTATTTTTCAGATATCAGTTCAATTCATTATTTAAAGTCTAAAAAAGTTATATTATTTATTCACAGTATGGTCTATTCATGGTTTTTCTCTATGTTCATAGAAACAGGGTACACCTATTTGTACCCCCGATTCTAATTTTACATCTTCAATATATTGCTCCCAGAAATGGTGAAAGAAATACTCATGTCACCTCATTATCACAGTAATATTCTGGACAAAAAATGGAAAGGTCACACTTATGATTGTACCAAAGCCTAAATGGAAAATGAACATGGATTTCTAAAAACATCCATGTCCAGGTTGCCTAATGCTGTCAATTGTCAATCCTATTGGTGACTACATATTTGTTTTTTCCTAATTTATATATTGAAACTCAACCCTGTTGAAAATGTCTAATTCTATCCCTCACTTTATACTTTGCCTGATTTTGTAATGTTTTCATTGATATCTGCTTTTCTACATATTTTCCCCAGTTCAACATAGTGTCTGACTCTTCATATGTGCTGACATTTACATTCACTCTATAACCAAAAGTCTATTGCTAAAGAACTTTTGGTCCAAATCCTATACTCACTCATCTTCCTAAACCTACCGACTATCTTCCTAATCCTACTGAATATCCCTTTTGGACTGGATGTTCTCTTCTAAATTCAATCATCCAATGTACAAGGTCCTATGCCATTGTATATCAAATTATCTGAGATATCTTTGCAGAACATAATTCAAAGCTAAGTATCCCAATCAAGGGCAAAACCCTTCTGGGCTTCAAAGCATACCTATATTTCTTTTTTCAAACTTATATTTCACCTCTATATTCTTGTAAATATTGCAGGTTCCCAATCCCATTATTCATCGCGCAGAATCATTCATCACCAAATCAAACCTGTTTTTAACCCCAGGTATACACTGTTCCCTCAATCATTTTACAGAAGAGCAGGGACAGAGGGGTTCTTACAATACAGGAAAGTTGGGGATCTTCCACCAGATGAGAACCTCAAATGTCCATGCACAAATGATACCTGGAGAAGTTGTAGGCAGGTATGAAGCTCCTGAGAGAGCAAAAGTCATCTTCCATGACAAACAACCTGGTCAGGATGAAGGAATGTGTCTGCCTCTCTCTTCTTATTGTAGACAAGGTGGAACAATCCAGGCCTGAGTGGAGAGCTGTTCCTGGGTGCCAATGGTTGATATACATTCTACCTTATGAAAGTGTCACAGGAAGTAGGGGAAACCTCCATCTTATGTAACCCTTGGAAGCAACTGTTAGGACAAAGTGGTTGCCAAGGCAGTGACCTCATTCAGTTCCAAAGAATGTGACATACCTCATTTCCTTGGTGATGGAACTCTCTGAACTTGGTATCCAAGAAGCCAGGCACCCAGAGGCAGTCCCAGTCCTAGGCCCAGTGGGCTCACTTGTTTGGATTTAAAAAGGACAGAGTCAGTTTTGTTGGTACCTAATGATGTGAGGATGGCCAAATGCCAGGAGAGCTCTGAAGATGGACCTTTCCTGAGAAAACAGGTAGTGCTAACCACTTTTTCCTGACATCTTCACAGAGTTGGTCAAGGAAACAAGATCTGAGAGAAGACAGGCCACTTCGGGGGAACATAGTATGGCCCACCAGTCAGAGGACACTCCGCATAGTCACAGACCTACTTAAGGAATGGAGGTGCCTTTGTGGGAGTGGGTGTGGGTTTGTTGTTTTGTCTCATGTTCTGAGAATAGATCGAAAAGGCGGTTTGTTTGGTTTGGAGCAGACAGTTTCTAGTAAGTCATTTGACAAGGCGAGTGTTTCTGTTTATGTGTATCCCACTGTGTCCGTTGTTGTAGACATTAGAAAAGAGAATGCATTAATGGATGTGTCCTGTCTAGTATAAATCTTCCCTATAATTCATCCTGCCCAATATATGAATGGACTGCAGCTTGTCTTATCGATGTGCAACACCTGCTATCTTTCTAAGTTGTTGTTTTCTTCCTGAATTCTGGCCACTCTCCAGAATGGGCTCAGGGATTTGTGTCCAAAATATGTACCACCTCCAAGCTCTGTGACATGGCCATGTAAAGGATAGTTGAAGAGAATGGCGAGCATCTCAGAAAACTCAGATATCAGTGTGACCAGGAAAGTCTCAGTGCAGAAACACTGCCTTGGGCTTTTTGCTTACTTATTGTTGTGTTGCACTGAATGTCAGGAAGGTCTTTGCCTCAGGCCACCCCTTTGTGAAGCTTGAAGAAAACAGTTTTCAAATGGAAATGAATGGGCCTCACCTGTGGCTCTTTGCTTAATTGCTTTGGAAAGGGATGTGTCTTTATCAGCCTCTTGGTCCTGTGTGTGGCTGTGACTTAGATTCTCAGCACCTGATGGATCTTAAGAATGATCCCATGTGAGCTTCCAAAACCAGAATGGCAAAAAATATCATTCATTGTGGATGAAGACTCTTGCCTTCCTCTGTTAGGTTCCTGCACTCCAACAAATGAGAATAGGGATTCTGTGAGTCAAATGAGTTCTTCAAAGCCCTGCAGAGGTGCTTGTGTTTTCGCATGACTCTAAATCACCTAAAGAATCGATACCTAAAATCAGTAGCCCTCAAATTGGAGAAACATAGAAGTATTAATGGCAGGCTTATTTGTTCACTCCTGGTTCACAGAACGGTGTCCAGGCTACCCTGACTTTAGGCAAATGAGGGGCAAACGAGCTGATTTTGGACACTGTCTTGGGCTGCACCACTCATGGAAACCACCAGCCAGAGGTTAAGATGATTGACTATATGGAATAAGGTGAGGGCCATGTGGGAGTGTTTTGGTTTTAATGTTGGTCATTTGTGTGGCATTGGAAAAAATGACTGGTTCCACGTGGGCTTGAACTCTGGTGTGATTCCCCTTAGACACTGGGTTTTGGAACTGAACTCAGAGAAGCATTGCTATGAATTTTGTTGGGATTTTAAGAGGCCACGCATGAAAGTCGCTCTTGGAAACTGAGACCTAGGCCCCGGGTAGATTTCCACAGAGGCCTGGGGATCTCAGCAAGGATATCACATGATTTTATTCTTAAAGAAATGGCATCCATAGTTGAGAGTCAAAACACACATGCACCTCACATTGTAGACCTCAATGGGCCTGGCCTAATGTGACCTTTTGTCCATTCTTTGGGAAGCCTTGCCTGTGAGATTTCTCCAGAGATTTCATTGAAATGAGCTTCCTCACCATTTAATGTTTGCTGAATGTATTGAAACCCACAGTGCCTCCAACTTCATGCTTGAAAAATGCCTAGATAAATACCATGAAATTTTTGAAATTCCTATGACCAGGTGGCACTGGAGAAACATTGGATGTCCTATTGCTGATCATGAGTATACCAGACAGTGCCTTGATTTACTGAGTTTCATGAAAATGGTGTAGAACAGAGATGCCAGTAAGTTGGAGCCTGCTGAGTAGTGGGTCTAGAGCAGTGGTGGGGAGGTGTTTGATAAAACATCCGTAGTAGGGCCATGTGGATCTACCATTGGATTCCAAATGGCTTGTAACTGACATGGTGCAGCCAGCAGACCCTTATATGTAAAGGCATCTTGTTATATGGAGAGTTTTCAGAGGAAAATTAAGAATCAGGTTGATATGGACAAGGGGACAATGGGGCAAGCTGTGAGAGATAGAAGCCTAGTTGGTGCATTCTCTTGCAGACCCTGACCCACCACACGTGACAGAACTGTGTCCCAGTTTAGCTCCTAGTATTTCGTGAAACAAATACCAAACTCACAGTGCAGCAGCATAAACACCACAAAAACTGGAGGAGGACCAAATGGCTTCACAGTCCCCACGGGGAGATACTTAGTCCCCAGTGGCCTCAGTTTACCTACAAAGAGAGGATTCAGCACTGCTTCTTCTTGTTCATTTATAAAATAAGAAACCATGTCCTCCAGGTCACATAGATGCAAACCCAGCTTTGATGGTCTCACTACAAAGGAAGCCAAATCTCATGAAAACAACATATATTTCAAGTGCGGAAGCTCAGAGGCAGTTTCTGAAAAAGTTTTTAGGCCAGCAGAGCTCCATGTTTGTGGAGTGTTTACCCTGTCCCTTACTTTTGGAAACTCCTCTACCACCTCCAAGGTTGTGAACTCCTGAGCATTTTCCATTCCAGATATGTATTCACTGATTTTGTAACTCTTCTCCTCTAATTGTGTCTTACTTGGGGTGAAGGTAATGTCAAGGCATTGTTCTGGATGAGAGCGGGAGGATATTTGTGCAGCATATATTTACATACACATTGGATTCATTTTATAATTTTCCATTCGAAGTACTGAATCCCTGACACTAACCCTTACCTAGTAGACTCAGACTATTCATCCTAATATAATGGGGAAAATTAACCCAACACAATAGAAATACAAGCTCTTCAGAGGAGACACATTTTATAGTTGGACTTGACATTTGCATTATATAAGGTAGGAGTTATAAATCTTGTCAAATTTTAATTGAAATATTCTCCATCTGTTTTTAAACTTAACAAATATGTGAATTCTTGTTTCCTTTTTCTGTAGCCTATTCACACATGTATATTTATATGCATATATAGAATCCTACCAGGTATCACAAGTACATTTTTGTGAGGTGGTGGTCTTGGCAGATACAAATTGTAAGAAGAGTTCACTCGTCCTAAATGCTGTTGAAAATGAAAATTCAACCTATAGGGAGCGTCCTAGTAGAACAACATTATGCATAAACTCATGTTCAGAAAATAAATATTTTTGCATCTGTGGATGATATATATTTACTGATGAATTTCGATTGGCATTTATATTGGTACTTTTCAATGTGTGTGAGTGTGTGTGTGTGTGTGTGTGTGTGTGTGTATAGATATAGATATAGATATACTCTCCAAATTTTTCAAAATATGAAAAAATTTGTCTAATATATACTCTCTAAATTCATTCATGTTCATGTATGTGGATTTATAATCAACTTTTCACAAGATTATAATCAGAAATATTCATCCACCTGAAATACATATTTGTTTTCTAGTACTGACTACTAACTTCAGTGAAGGGTGCATACAAATCCTAATTATTCTACAGTATCTGACCCAGTCTAACATCAATGCAAGTAGACTCCTATGGGACATGATATGTAATTTGTCATTCATTTGTATTCGACACTGGTACATTATTGTTTCTTCAGTTTTTGCACATCATAGGATATACATTTCATCCACAAGTTCACAAATTAATAGGCATTTGTTTCAACTTTAATCACTTCTTGCTTCAGAAAACATGTATTGTCAGGGTTTCTTGACGGGTCTTTTCATCAGACTTCTTTCCAAACACATTATTTTGAATTTCCATAATCATTTTGAAGCAAAACTAACACACTCTTTAAGATAAACCAAAACACTAATATTTCCATTAGATATATAACTGGTTGGAATGAATGATTGTATATCAATATACGATTTCCTTTAATTTTTCAGATATCAGTTGAATTCATTATTTAAAGTTGAAGAAATTATATTATTTATTCACAGTATGGTCTATTCATGCTTTTTTTCTATGTTCATAGAAACAGGGTACACCTCTTTGTACCCCCGATTCTAGCTTTACATCTTCAATATATTGCTCCCAGAAATGGTGAAAGAAATACTCAAGTCACCTCATTATCACAGTAATATTCTGGACAAAAAATGGAAAGGTCACACTTATGATTGTACCAAAGCCTAAATGGAAAGTGAACATTGATTTCTAAAAACATCCATGTCCAGGTTGCCTAATGCTGTCAATTGTCAATCCTATTGGTGACTACATATTTATTTTTTCCTAATTTATATTTTCAAACTCAACCCTGTTGAAAATGTCTAATACTATCACTCACTTTATACTTTGCCTGATTTCGTAATGTTTCTATAGATATCTGCTTTTCTACATATTTTCCCCAGTTCAACATAGTGACTGACTCTTCATATGTGCTGACATTTACATTCACTCTATAACCAAAAGTCTATTGCTAAAGAACTTTTGGTCCAAATCCTATACTCACTCTTCTTCCTAAACCTACCGACTATCTTCCTAATCCTACTGAATATCCCTTTTTGACCTGATGTTCTCTTCTAAATTCAATCATCCAATGTACAACTTCCTATGCCATTGTAATTCGAATTATTTGAGACATCTTTGCAGAACATAATTAAAAGCTAAGTATCCCAATCAAGGGCAAAACCCTTCTGGGCTTCAAATCACACCTAGATTTCTGTTTTCATACTTATATTTCACCTCTATATTCTTGTAAATATTGCAGGTTCCCAATACCATTTTTCATGGCACAGAATCATTCGTCACCCAAATCAAACCTGTTTTTAACCCCAAGTATACACTGTTCCCTCAATCATTTTACAGAAGAGCAGGGACAGAGTGGTTCTTACAATACAGGAAAGTTGGGGATCTTCCACCAGATGAGAACCTCAAATGTCCATGCACAAATAATACCTGGAGAAGTTGTAGGCAGGTATGAAGCACCTGAGAGAGCAAAAGTCATCTTCCATGCCAAACAACCTTGTCAGGATGAAGGGATGTGTCTGAATCTGCCTCTCTCTTCTTATTGTAGAGAAGGTGGACCAAACCAGGCCTGAGTGGAGAGCTGTTCCCGGGTGCCAATGGTTGATATACATTCTACCTTGTGAAAGTGTCACAGGAAGTAGCGGCAACCTCCATCTTATGTAAGCCTTGGAAGCAACTGTTAGGACAAAGTGGTTGCCAAGGCAGTGACCTCATTCAGTTCCAAAGAATGTGACATACCTCATTTCCTTGGTGATGGAACTCTCTGAACTTGGTATCCAAGAAGCCAGGCACCCAGAGGCAGTCCCAGTCCCAGGCCCAGTGGGCTCACTTGTTTGGATTTACCAAGGACAGAGTCAGTTTTCTTGATACCTAATGATGTGAGGATGGCCAAATGCCAGGAGAGCTCAGAAGATGGACCTTTCCTGAGAAAACAGGTAGTGGCTAACCACTTTTTCCTGATATCTTCACAGAGTTGGTAAAGGAAACAAGATCTGAGAGAAGACAGGCCATTTCGGGGGAACATATTATGGCCCACCAGTCAGAGGACACTCCGGATAGTCACAGACCTACTTGGGGGAAGGAGGTGCCTTTTTGGGAGTGGGTGTGTGTTTGTTGTTTTGTCTCATGTTCTGAGAATAGATAGGAAAGGCGTTTTCTTTGGTTTGGAGTGGACAGTTTCTAGTAAGTCATTTGACACGGCGAGTGTTTCCTGTTTCTGTGTATCCCACTGTGTCCGTTGTTGTAGACATTAGAAAAGAGAATGCATTAATGGATGTGTCCTGTCTAGTTTAAATCTTCCCATAATTCATCCTGCCCAATATATGAATGGACTGCAGCTTGTCTTATCGATGTGCAACACCTGCTATCTTTCTAAGTTGTTGTTTTCTTCCTGAATTCTGGAAACTCTCCAGAATAGGCTCATGGATTTGTGTCCAAAATATGTACCACCTCCAAGCTCTGTGACATGGCCATGTAAAGGATAGTTGAAGAGAATGGCGAGCATCTCAGAAAACTCAGATATCAGTGTGACCAGGAAAGTCTCAGTGCAGAAACACTGCTTTGGGCTTTTTGCTTACTTATTGTTGTGTTGCACTGAATGTCAGGAAGGTCTTTGCCTCAGGCCACCCCTTTGTGAAGCCTGAAGAAAACAGTTTTCAAATGGAAATGAATGGGCCTCACCTGTGGCTCTTTGCTTAATTGCTTTGGAAAGGGATGTGTCTTTATCAGCCTCTTGGTCCTGTGTGTGGCTGTGACTTAGATTCTCAGCACCTGATGGATCTTAAGAATGATCCCATGTGAGCTTCCAAAACCAGAATGGCAAAAAATATCATTCATTGTGGATGAAGACTCTTGCCTTCCTCTGTTAGGTTCCTGCATTCCAACAAATGAGAATAGGGATTCTGTGAGTCAAATGAGTTCTTCAAAGCCCTGCAGAGGTGCTTGTGTTTTCGCATGACTCTAAATCACCTAAAGAATCGATACCTAAAATCAGTAGCCCTCAAATTGGAGAAACATAGAAGTATTAATGGCAGGCTTATTTGTTCACTCCTGGTTCACAGAACGGTGTCCAGGCTACCCTGACTTTAGGCAAATGAGGGGCAAACGAGCTGATTTTGGACACTGTCTTGGGCTGCACCACTCATGGAAACCACCAGCCAGAGGTTAAGATGATTGACTATATGGAATAAGGTGAGGGCCATGTGGGAGTGTTTTGGTTTTAATGTTGGTCATTTGTGTGGCATTGGAAAAAATGACTGGTTCCACGTGGGCTTGAACTCTGGTGTGATTCCCCTTAGACACTGGGTTTTGGAACTGAACTCAGAGAAGCATTGCTATGAATTTTGTTGGGATTTTAAGAGGCCACGCATGAAAGTCGCTCTTGGAAACTGAGACCTAGGCCCCGGGTAGATTTCCACAGAGGCCTGGGGATCTCAGCAAGGATATCACATGATTTTATTCTTAAAGAAATGGCATCCATAGTTGAGAGTCAAAACACACATGCACCTCACATTGTAGACCTCAATGGGCCTGGCCTAATGTGACCTTTTGTCCATTCTTTGGGAAGCCTTGCCTGTGAGATTTCTCCAGAGATTTCATTGAAATGAGCTTCCTCACCATTTAATGTTTGCTGAATGTATTGAAACCCACAGTGCCTCCAACTTCATGCTTGAAAAATGCCTAGATAAATACCATGAAATTTTTGAAATTCCTATGACCAGGTGGCACTGGAGAAACATTGGATGTCCTATTGCTGATCATGAGTATACCAGACAGTGCCTTGATTTACTGAGTTTCATGAAAATGGTGTAGAACAGAGATGCCAGTAAGTTGGAGCCTGCTGAGTAGTGGGTCTAGAGCAGTGGTGGGGAGGTGTTTGATAAAACATCCGTAGTAGGGCCATGTGGATCTACCATTGGATTCCAAATGGCTTGTAACTGACATGGTGCAGCCAGCAGACCCTTATATGTAAAGGCATCTTGTTATATGGAGAGTTTTCAGAGGAAAATTAAGAATCAGGTTGATATGGACAAGGGGACAATGGGGCAAGCTGTGAGAGATAGAAGCCTAGTTGGTGCATTCTCTTGCAGACCCTGACCCACCACACGTGACAGAACTCCCTCCAGCACTGTGTCCCAGTTTAGCTCCTAGTATTTCGTGAAACAAATACCAAACTCACAGTGCAGCAGCATAAACACCACAAAAACTGGAGGAGGACCAAATGGCTTCACAGTCCCCACGGGGAGATACTTAGTCCCCAGTGGCCTCAGTTTACCTACAAAGAGAGGATTCAGCACTGCTTCTTCTTGTTCATTGGAAAATAAGAAACCATGTCCTCCAGGTCACATAGATGCAAACCCAGCTTTGATGATCTCACTACAAAGGAAGCCAAATCTCATGAAAACAACATATATTTCAAGTGCGGAAGCTCAGAGGCAGTTTCTGAAAAAGTTTTTAGGCCAGCAGAGCTCCATGTTTGTGGAGTGTTTACCCTGTCCCTTACTTTTGGAAACTCCTCTACCACCTCCAAGGTTGTGAACTCCTGAGCATTTTCCATTCCAGATATGTATTCACTGATTTTGTAACTCTTCTCCTCTAATTGTGTCTTACTTGGGGTGAAGGTTATGTCAAGGCATTGTTCTGGATGAGAGCGGGAGGATATTTGTGCAGCATATATTTACATGCACATTGGATTCATTTTATAATTTTCCATTCGAAGTACTGAATCCCTGACACTAACCCTTACCTAGTAGACTCAGACTATTCATCCTAATATAATGGGGAAAATTAACCCAACACAATAGAAATACAAGCTCTTCAGAGGAGACACGTTTTATAGTTGGACTTGACATTTGCATTACATAAGGTAGGAGTTATAAATCTTGTCAAATTTTAATTGAAATATTCTCCATCTGTTTTTAAACTTAACAAATATGTGAATTCTTGTTTCCTTTTTCTGTAGCCTATTCACACATGTATATTTATATGCATATATAGAATCCTACCAGGTATCACAAGTACATTTTTGTGAGGTGGTGATCTTGGCAGATACAAATTGTAAGAAGAGTTCACTCGTCCTAAATGCTGTTGAAAATGAAAATTCAACCTATAGGGAGCGTCCTAGTAGAACAACATTATGCATAAATTCATGTTCAGAAAATAAATATTTTTTCATCTGTGGATGATATATATTTACTGATGAATTTCGATTGGCATTTATATTGGTACTTTTCAATGTGTGTGAGTGTGTGTGTGTGTGTGTGTGTGTGTGTGTGTATAGATATAGATATAGATATACTCTCCAAATTTTTCAAAATATGAAAAAATTTGTCTAATATATACTCTCTAAATTCATTCATGTTCATGTATGTGGATTTATAATCAACTTTTCACAAGATTATAATCAGAAATATTCATCCACCTGAAATACATATTTGTTTTCTAGTACTGACTACTAACTTCAGTGAAGGGTGCATACAAATCCTAATTATTCTACAGTATCTGACCCAGTCTAACATCAATGCAAGTAGACTCCTATGGGACATGATATGTAATTTGTCATTCATTTGTATTCGACACTGGTACATTATTGTTTCTTCAGTTTTTGCACATCATAGGATATACATTTCATCCACAAGTTCACAAATTAATAGGCATTTGTTTCAAATTTAATCACTTCTTGCTTCAGAAAACATGTATTGTCAGGGTTTCTTGACTGGTCTTTTCATGAGACTTCTTTCCAAACACATTATTTTGAATTTCCATAAACATTTTGAAGCAAAACTCACACACTCTTCATGATAAACCAAAACACTAATATTTCCATTAGATATAGAACTGGTTGGAATGAATGATTGTATATCAATATACAATTTCCTTTTATCTTTCAGATATCAGTTCAATTCATTATTTAAAGTTCAAAAAAGTTATATTATTTATTCACAGTATGGTCTATTCGTGGTTTTTCTCTATGTTCATAGAAACAGGGTACACCTATTTGTACCCCCGATTCTAATTTTACATCTTCAATATATTGCTCCCAGAAATGGTGAAAGAAATACTCATGTCACCTCATTATCACAGTAATATTCTGGACAAAAATGGAAAGGTCACACTTATGATTGTACCAAAGCCTAAATGGAAAGTGAACATGGATTTCTAAAAACATCCATGTCCAGGTTGCCTAATGCTGTCAATTGTCAATCCTATTGGTGACTACATATTTGTTTTTCCTAATTTATATATTGAAACTCAACCCTGTTGAAAATGTCTAATTCTATCCCTCACTTTATACTTTGCCTGATTTCGTAATGTTTCCATTGATATCATATGTGCTGACATTTACATTCACTCTATAACCAAAAGTCTATTGCTAAAGAACTTTTGGTCCAAATCCTATACTCACTCTTCTTCCTAAACCTACCGACTATCTTCCTAATCCTACTGAATATCCCTTTTTGACCTGATGTTCTCTTCTAAATTCTATCATCCAATGTACAACGTCCTATGCCATTGTAATTCGAATTATCTGAGAGATCTTTGCAGAACATAATTCAAAGCTAAGTTCCCAATCAAGGGCAGAACCCTTCTGGGCTTCAAATCATACCTAGATTTCTGTTTTCATACTTATATTTCACCTCTATATTCTTGTAAATATTGCAGGTTCCCAATCCCATTATTCATCGCACAGAATCATTCGTCACCAAATCAAACCTGTTTTTAACCCCAAGTATACACTGTTCCCTCAATCATTTTACAGAAGAGCAGGGACAGAGGGGTTCTGACAATACAGGAAAGTTGGGGATCTTCCACCAGATGAGAACCACAAATGTCCATGCACAAATGATACCTGAAGAAGTTGTAGGCAGGTATGAAGCACCTGAGAGAGCAAAAGTCATCTTCCATGGCAAACAACCTGGTCAGGATGAAGGGATGTGTCTGAATCTGCCTCTCTCTTCTTATTGTAGACAATGTGGAACAATCCAGGCCTGAGTGGAGAGCTGTTCCCGGGTGCCAATGGTTTATATACATTCTACCTTATGAAAGTGTCACAGGAAGTAGGGGAAACCTCCATCTTATGTAACCCTTGGAAGCAACTGTTAGGACAAAGTGGTTGCCAAGGCAGTGACCTCATTCAGTTCCAAAGAATGTGACATACCTCATTTCCTTGGTGATGGAACTCTCTGAAATTGGTATCCAAGAAGCCAGGCACCCAGAGGCAGTCCCAGTCCCAGGCCCAGTGGGCTCACTTGTTTGGATTTACCAAGGACAGAGTCAGTTTTCTTGGTACCTAATGATGTGAGGATGGAAAAATGCCAGGAGAGCTCTGAAGATGGACCTTTCCTGAGAAAACAGGTAGTGGCTAACCACTTTTTCCTGACATCTTCACAGAGTTGTTCAAAGAAACATGATCTGAGAGAAGACAGGCCATGTCGGGGGAACATAGTATGGCCCACCAGTCAGAGGATACTTCGGATAGTCAAAGACCTACTTGGGGGCAGGAGGTGCCTTTGTGGGAGTGGGTGTGGGTTTGTTGTTTTGTCTCATGTTCTGAGAATAGATAGGAAAGGCTTTTTGTTTGGTTTGGAGTGGACAGTTTCTAGTAAGTCATTTGACACGGCGAGTGTTTCTGTTTCTGTGTATCCCACTGTGTCCGTTGTTGTAGACATTAGAAAAGAGAATGCATTAATGGATGTGTCCTGTCTAGTATAAATCTTCCCATAATTCATCCTGCCCAATATATGAATGGACTGCAGCTTGTCTTAGCGATGTGCAACACCTGCTATCTTTCTAAGTTGTTGTTTTCTTCCTGAATTCTGGCCACTCTCCAGAATAGGCTCATGGATTTGTGTCCAAAATATGTACCACCTCCAAGCTCTGTGACATGGCCATGTACTGGATAGTTGAAGAGAATGGCGAGCATCTCTGAAAACTCAGATATCAGTGTGACCAGGAAAGTCTCAGTGCAGAAACACTGCTTTGGGCTTTTTGCTTACTTATTGTTGTGTTGCACTGAATGTCAGGAAGGTCTTTGCCTCAGGCCACCCCTTTGTGAAGCCTGAAGAAAACAGTTTTCAAATGGAAATGAATGGGCCTCACCTGTGGCTCTTAGCTTAATTGCTTTGGAAAGGGATGTGTCTTTCTCAGCCTCTTGGACCTGTGTGTGGCTGTGGCTTAGATTCTCAGCACCTGATGGATCTTAAGAATGATCCCATGTGAGCTTCCAAAACCACAATGGCAAAAAATATCATTCATTTTGATGAAGTCTCTTGCCTTCCTCTGTTAGGTTGCTGCACTCCATCAAATGAGAATAGGGATTATTTGGGTCAAATGAGTTCTTCAAAGCCCTGCAGAGGTGCTTGTGTTTTCGCTTGACTCTAAATCACCTAAAGAATTGATACCTAAAATCAGTAGACCTCAAATTGGAGAAATACAGAAGTATTAACGGCAGGTTTATTTGTTCACTCCTGGTTCACAGAAACGGTGTCCAGCCTACCCTGACTTTAGGCAAATGAGGGGCAAACGAGCTGATTTTGGACACTGTCTTGGGCTGCGCCCCTCATGGAAACCTCCAGCCAGATGTTAAGATGATTGACTATATGGAATAAGATGAGGGCTATGTGGGAGTGTTTTGGTTTTAATGTTGCTCATTTGTGTGGCATTGGAATAAATGACTGTGTCCACTTGGGCTTGAACTCTGGTGTGATTCCCCTTAGAGACTGGGTTTTGGAACTGAACTCAGAGAAGCATTGCCATAAATTTTGTTGGGATTTTAAGAGGCCATGCATGAAAGTCACTCTTGGAAACTGAGACCTAGGCCCCGGGTGGATTTCCACAGAGGCCTGGGAATCTCAGCAAGGATATCACATGATTTTATCCTTAAAGAAATGGCAGCCATAGTTGAGAGTCAAAACACACATGGACCTCACATTATAGACCTCAATGGGCCTCGCCTAATGTGACCTTTTGTCCACTCTTTGGGAAGCCTTGCCTGTGAGAGTTCTCCAGAGATTTTATTGAAATGAGCTTCCTCACCATTTAATCTTTGCTGAATGAATTGAAACCCACAGTGCCTCCAACTTCATGCTTGAAAAATGGCTAGATAAATACCATAAAATTTTTGAAATACCTATGACCATGTGGCACTGGAGAAACATTGGATGTCATTTTGCTGATCATGATTATACCAGACAGTGCCTTGATTTACTGAGTTTCATGAAAATGGTGTAGAACAGAGATGCCAGTAGTTTGTAGCCTGCTGAGTAGTGGGTCTAGAGCAGTGGTGGGGAGGTGTTTGATAAAACATTCGTGGAAGAGCCTTGTGGATCTACCATTGGATTCCAAATGGCTTGTAACTGACATGGTGCAGCCAGCAGACCCTTATATGTAAAGGCATCTTGTTATATGGAGAGTTTTCAGAGGAAAATTAAGAATCAGGTTGATATGGAAAAGGGGGCAATGGGGAAAGCTGTGAGAGATAGAAGCCTAGTTGGTGCATTCTCTTGCAGACCCTGACCCACCACACGTGACAGAACTCCCTCCAGCACTGTGTCCCACTTTAGCTCCTAGTATTTCGTGAAACAAATACCAAACTCACAGTGCAGCAGCAAAAACTCCACAAAATTGGAGGAGGACCAAATGGCTTCACAGTCCACACGGGGAGACACTTAGTCCCCAGTGGCCTTAGTTTACCTACAAAGAGAGGATTTAGCACTGCTTCATCTTGTTCATTGGAAAATAAGAAACCATGTCCTCCAGGTCACATAGATGTAGACCCAGCTTTGATGGTCTCACTACAAAGGAAGCCAAATCTCATGAAAACAACATATATTTCAAGTGCGGAAGCTCAGAGGCAGTTTCTCAAAAAGTTTTTAGGCCAGCAGAGCTCCATGTTTGTGGAGTGTTTACCCTGTCCCTTACTTTTTGAAACTCCTCTACCACCTCCAGAATGTGAACTCCTTAGTATTTTCCATTCCAGATATGTATTCACTGATTTTGTAACTCTTCTCCTCTAGTTGTGTCTTACTTGTGGTGAAGGTAATGTCAAGGCATTGTTCTGGATGAGAGCGGGAGGATATTTGTGCAGCGTATATTTACATACACATTGGATTCATTTTCCAATTTTTCATTCAAAGTACTGAATCCCTGACACTAACCCATACCTAGTAGACTCAGACTATTCATCCTAATATAATCGGGAAAATTAACCCAACACAATAGAAATACAAGCACTTTAGAGGAGACATGTTGTATAGTTGGACTTGACATTTGCCTTATATAAGGTTGGAGTTATAAATCTAGTCAAATTTTAATTGAAATATTGTCCATGTGTTTTTAAACTTACCAAATATGTGAATTCTTGTTTCCCTTTTCTGTAGCCTATTCACACATGTATATTTATATGCATATATAGAATCCTACCAGGTATCACACGTACATTTTTGTGAGGAGGCTGTCTTGGCAGATACAAATTGTGAGAAGAGTTCACTCCTCCTAAATGCTTTTGGAAATGAAAATTCAACCTATAGGAGAGCGTCCTATTAGAAAAACATTATACATAAACTCATGTTCAGTAAAATAAATATTTTTTGCATTTGTGGATGATATATATTTACTGATGAATTTCAATTGGCATTTATATTGGTACTTTTTAATGTCTGTGAGTGTTGTGTGTGTGTGTGTGTGTGTGTGTGTATATATATATATATATATATATAGATATAGATATAGATATAGATATAGATATAGATATATAGATATAAATATAGATATACTCTCCAAATTTTTCAAAATATGAAATATATGTGTCTTATTTTGCACTTCCTAAATTTTTCATATTCATGAATGTGGATTTATAATTATCTTTTCACAAGATTATTCTCAGAAACATTCATATACCCTACGAGACTCTTACCACTAATACTAATATAATGGAGAAAAAGAACCCAAACAGAATAGATACAAGCATTTCAGAAGAGACATGGTGTATAGTTGGACTTGCCTTTTGCATAATATAAGGTAGGAGTTATAAATCTATTCAATTTATTGAAATAATTTTCCATGTGTTATTTTTTTTGACACAACACAAAATTTAATCTTTGAATAATAAATAAAATTGACACTTCCTTAACCAAGCTAATGAAGAAAAAAAAAACCTCAAATTACTAAAATTAAGGATCATAAAGGAACTTTTACAGAGTACACAACTAAAATACAGAGAATAATTGAAAACTAATTTGAAAATTTATAGTCGAATAAATTAAAATACCATGATGACATCAATAAAATTTTAGAGATATACCCAAACTTAATTAGTAGGACGTGAACAATTTAAACAAATCAATTTCAAGCAATGAAATAGAAGTTGCTGTCAACAGCCTACCAATCAAGCAAAGCCCAGGAACAGACAGATTCTCAGCCATGTTCTACAAGACCTTCAAAGAAGCATTCATCACAATACTCCTCAAATTATTCCATAAAATAGAAAAGGATGGAACTCCTCCAAACTCATTCCATGAGGCTATTATCACTCACATACCAAAATCAGACAAAGACACATCAAGGAAAGAAATCTTCAGAGCAATATTCCTGACAAAGATATATACAAAAATTTTCAATAAAATTCTTTTTTTTAAGCCAAAGTTAATCAAAAGGGATAAAGAGGGACACTACACACTATTCCATGTGTTTTTAAAGTTAAGAAATATATGAATTCCTGTCTCCCTTTCTCTGTAGCCTATTAAGCACATGTATTTTTATATGCACAAATAGAATCCTACCTGGTTTCACACGTACATTCTTGTAAGGTGGCTGACTTGGCAGATACTATTTGTGAGAAGAGATCACTCCTCCTAAACGCTGTTGGTACAGAAAATTCAACCCATGGGTGAGCTTCCTAGATGAACAACATTATACATACATCCATGTTCAGTAAAATGAATATTTTGGGATATGCGGATGAGTTATTTTTCATGATGAATTTCGATTGACATATATATTGCGACATTATAATGTGTGTGTGTTTGTCTCTCTCTCTCTCTCTCTCTCTCTCTCTCTCTCTATATATATATATATATATATATATATATATATATATATATATATAGTCTCCAGATTTTCCAAAATATGAAATATATGTCTTCTTATACACCACCTGAATTCATTCATATTCATATATGTGGATTTATAATCAACTTTTAACAAGTTTATTCTCAGAAATATACATCCACTGAAATATATATTTGTTTCCTAGTACTGAAAACTAAATTCAGGGAAGGGTTCTTACAAATCCTAATATTTCTAGACTAACTGACCAAGTTTAACATCAATGCAAATACATTCCTATTGGATATGATGTGTTTTTTAAAGTTCATTTTTATTCAAACTTGGTACGTTATTATTTATTCAGTTTATGGACATCATAAAATATATCCTTTCATTCACAAGTTCACAGATTTATAAATATTTGGTTTACTTTCAATCACTTCCTCCTTCGGAACACATATATTCCTCTATGTTTCTTGACTGGTCTTTTCACTAGACTTCTTTCTAAACACATTATTTTCGATTCCATTATCATTTTTGAAGCAAAACTCACACACTATTCTTGATAAACGGTAACCCTAATAATACCATTAGATATATAACTTGTTGGAATGAATGTACATATATCAATATATGATTTCGTCTATATTTTCAGATATTAAAACAATCCATTATGTAAATTTGGAACCAGTCACATAATTTTTTCACAGTATGGTCTATTAATGCATCATCTCTATATTCATCAACACAGGGTAAACCTCTTAGTATCCCCAGTACTAATTTACATGTTTTCAAAATATTGCTCCCAGAAAAGGTGGAAGAAATACTCATGTCACCTGATCTACATATACATATTATCACAGTAATATTCTGGACACAAAATGCAAAGGTCACCATTATGATTGCAATAAAGCCTCAATGGAATGTGAACATGGATTACTAAAAACATCCATGTCCAGTTTGCCTAATGCTCTCAAATGTCAATCCAATTGGTGACTACATTTTTGTTTCTTTTTAAGATTATGTATTCAACCTCAACCCTGTTGAAAATGTCAAATCTTATCACTCACGTTATACTTTGCCTGATTTCCTAATGTCTCTATTGATGTCTGCCTTCCTACATATTTTTCCCAGTTCATCATTGTGCCCAACTTTTCACATATGGTGCCATTTATATTCACTCTCTAACCGAAACCTATTGCTAAAGAACTTTTGGTCCAAATCCTAGACTCACTCTTCCTCCTAAACCTACTGACTATCTTTCTAATCCTACACACTATCCCTTTTTCACTGGATGTTCTCTTCTACATTCAATCATCTGAGGTACAGGGTCTTATGCCATTGTATATCGATTTGCATCGACCTCGGTGCAAAACATTACTCAAGCTAAGGATCCCAATCAAGAGCCCAAATCCTTCTGGGCTTCAAATATTACCTAGATTTCTGTTTTCATACTTATATTTTACCTCTATATTCTTATAAATATTGCTGGTTCCCAATACCATTATTCATCCAGCAGAATGATTCCTAAGCCAAATGGAACATGCTATTAACCCTAACCATACAATGTTCCCTCAATCTCACTTTACAGAAGAGCAGGGATAAAGTTGATATTACAATACAGGAAGTTAGGAGATCTTCCACCTGCTGAGTACCTCAAAATCCATGCAGAAATAATCCCTGGACAAGATGTAGGCAGCTATGAAAGACCTGAGAGAACAAAAGTCATATTCCATGGCAAACAACATGGTCAGGATGAAAGGATGTGTCTGAGTCAGCCTCTCTATTCTTAATGCAGGAAAGATGGACCAAAGCAGGCCTGTGTGGAGAGCTGTTCCCAGGTGACCATGGTTTCTATACCATTCTAACATGTGAAAGTATCACAGGAAGTAGGGCAGCCTCCATGTCAGGAGACACTAGGATGCAACTGTTAGGACAAAGTAGTGGCCAAGACAGGGACCTCATTTATTTCCTGAAGGTAGTGACCTCACCTCATTTCCTTGGCGATGGAACTCTCTGAATTTTGTGATCCAGGAAGCCAGGCACCAGAGCCAGTCCAAGTCCCAGTCGCAGTGGGCTCACTTGTTTGGATTTACTAAGGACAGAGTCAGTCTTTCTTGGTACCTACTGATGTAAGGGTTGCCAAATACTAAGAAAGCTCTGAAGAGGGGTCTTTCCTGAGAGGACAGGAATTGGCTCACCACTGCCTCCTGACAACTTCACAGAGTTGACCAAGGAGACCAGATCTGAGACAGAAAGGCCATTTGTGGGGAACATCGTATGGCCTACCAGTCAGAGGACACTCCAGATAGTGACAGACCTACTTGGGGGAAGGAGTTGCATTTGTGGGTGTTCGTTTGTGTTTGTGGTTTTTTCCCATGTTCTGAGAATAGGTAAAAAAGGAGGTTTGTTTGAATTGGAGTGGACTGTTTCCAGTAAGTCATTTGACAAGGAGACTGTTTCTATGTCTGTGTATCCCACTGTGTTTTTCTTTGTGGATATTAGAAAAAAAATAGCTCATTGGGTGTGTCCTGTCTAGTAGAAAGCTTCCCAGCATGCATCCTTTCCAATTAATGAATGGACTGAGGCTTGCCTTATCCATGGGCAACACCTGCTATCTACCTAATTTTCCATTTTTTCATGAATTCTGGCCACTATCAAGATTAGTATCATGTATTTTTGTACAAGATATGTACCACCTCCAAGCTCTGTGACATGGCCATGTACTGGATAGCTGAAGGGAATGGCGAGCAACTCAGAAAACTCACATATTAGAGTAACAAGGAAAGTCTCCGTGGAGAAACGCTGCTTGGGGCCTTTTGATTACCTATTGTTCTGTTGCTCTGAATGTCAGAAAGGTCTTTGCCTCAGGCCACCCCTTTGTGAAGCCTGAAGAAAACAGTTTTCAAATGGAAATGAATGGGCATCACCTGTGGCTCTTTGCTTCATTGCTTTGGAAATGGATGTGTCTGAATCAGCCTCTTGGCCCTGTGTGAGCCTGTGGTTTAGATTTTCAGCACTTGATGAATGTAAAGAAAGATCCCATGTGGGCATCCAAAACCTAAATGGAAAAAAGATCAGTCATTGTGGATGAAGCCTCTCGCCTTCCTCTGTAAGATTCCTGACCTCCATCAAGTGAGAATAGGGATCATTTGTGTCAAATAAGTTCTTCAAAGGGCTGCAGAGGGGAGACAATAGGTGCTTGGGTTTTCTTATAACTCCAATTCACACTAAAAATCTATACCCCACAGTCAGTAGGCCTCAAATTTGAGAAGTGGAGTAGTATTAATGGCAGGCCTATTTGATCACTTCTGGTTCACACTAACGTTGTCCAGGCCACCCTGACTTTAAGCAAATGAGGGAAGAGGGAGATTATTTTTGACACTGTCTTGGGCTGTGCCCCTCATGGAAACCTCCAGCTAGAGGTTATGATTAGTGTCTATATAAAAAGATGAAGAGGGCCATGTGAGAGTGTTTTGGTTTTAATTGTCATCATTTGTGTGGCAATTTGAAGAGATGCCTGGGTCCACCTGGGCTTGAACTCTGTTGTGATTCCCCTTAGAGACTGAGTTGTGTAACTGACCTCAGAGAAGTATTGCCATGAATTGTGTTGGGATTTCAGGAGGCCACACATGAGATTCACCATTGGAATCTGAGATCTTGGCCCAGGGTGACTTTACACAAAGCACTGGGAATCTAAGCCAGGATATCACAAGATTTTATTCTGAAAGATTCCAGCCATAGTTAAAACACCAACAGGGAAACTTTAGATCACTTATAAGCAAATTAAAAACAAAATTTTTTAACAAGAGTAAAAATACTTAGTTAATGTAATGCTACCCTGAATTTTTTGGGTGAGTTATACTTTATATTCCCTGTTTGAGATCCTAGTAAACTTGAGAGAAAAAAAAAAAAGAAAAAAACAAAACTTTTGAACATAACTTGAAATGAAATAAAATCTGACCTACTGCTTTCGTAGTCATTCTCACATGTAGTAAGATGGGACACAGAGCCTTATCTCAGGTAAGACAGGGCTCTTTATAAATCTTAAGTGTTTTAGTTCTAAAGCTGATCTTCGTTTTTTAATATCCTTTTACAAGTTTACATAAATTGTTTGAGGTCACATGAACATTAGCTAACACCATATAATATCACTTTTGAAACATGAATTAAAGAATGGCTGAATGTTTTTAACATTCAAATAGACTAGGCTCTCATTAATTTAAAAATACTTTTAAATTGTTGCACAATGTAAAGTATAACATAAAACTTTACATATCTTATTGATAACAGGTAAATAAATCCCCAATATATATTTTATTTACCATACAACTTCAGAACACCAGCTTGATATAATGCTCTTTTAAAGTTTCTACCTTATCGAGTTGTATAACTGGAAGATATGAGCACATTAATAGCATCACAGTTACATTTATGTTTCTACATTAACCAAGTTTATCTTTTAAAGAAATGGCAGTACAGTGCTCTAAAATAACAGTTCTGTTTTAAACAGTTGTTTAATTTTTATGGTTGCTTGCTCTGGAAAAAATAAAACTTAATAAACACAATGTTATGAGTAATCTTATGTTTTAAGAAATTTTTGTCTCTTTAACACATGACTAATTTTTACAATCTTACACAGACTTTAGTAGAAAGTCTGTATAAGATTGTAAACATTTTATACAGATTTTGTACTAAAAATTGATAGACCTTAGTATATCAATCAGATATCAAACAAAAACACTCATGAATGAGTAAATCCAAATCAAATTTACTTTACTTTTTAATCAAAATATTAGACAAATGTATTGAACAGTGTAAACCATTTTTTGGTTGAAGGAAAAGTCCTAGAACAAAGTCATATAGACCTTTGGTAGACAATAATATTTTATTAGATTTTTGAACACCTAGAAAAACTTATAGGCATAAATTTGAAGACATTTATATTTATCTGTTTATCCAATCTAAATTGAAACATTTAAACCACGTTAATTAAAGATCTGTGGTCCACTTTTTAAAATTTGTTTTTATGAGCGCTTTTTTATATGAGTGCTCCTTATATATGTTAATTTGTGTATCATTTGAATGATATACGGACATATGTGTATATATATATATATATATATATATATATATATATATATATATATAGACATACAACACATAACAAAAGTGTGCACACCTAATAATAGTGAAGGCCTTGTAGCTTTTCACAGGTGAAATCACCATTGCAATGTTTTTAAAACTCCACAGTTGGTCAAAGATAAAACTGATCAGAAAAACATTAACCTACGTCTGTAGGATCAAAATCATAAACTCAAAAAAAAAAAAGAATCTACGAAAAAATTATGAGTCCTAGAAAAAATGACTGGCTGGTAATTAGTAAATACCATACAATTTACCATTTTTTTCCCTTAGGCCTCAGATCAGTCTCCTACTGAGCTTACAGGAGACTTTCATTTGCATTTCAACAGAAGTCCTGGCTGAGGTCTGGAAGGAGCAGGAAAAACTGCTATTCTGAGCAGACACCTCAGGCCTAAGGCATTTTAACCATAATTTTCTGGTTAGGATGTTGAAAATTATGCTACAATTTTAAGATACAATTCACAAAATTTTATATCTTTACATCTTGTTTTGTCAACAGATATCATACTATGATTTACTATCCTTGTCCAAATTAATGCACTGGTAAACACAGTGACATTTTCCCAGGCTACCCAATTCAAAATTGGAGAAAAAAATACTGCATGATTCGGAAGTTACTTGCCAACTTGGAAGTAGAGTTCTTTAGTTTTCCATCCTAAGTATTTAAGTTCTCTGGCATGAATTATCTGAAATCAAAAACTAAACAATTACCTAAACCCGACTTTTAACTGCAATATTGTGCAATGCTTCAAAAAACGCATTCAGATACCAGATTTTTACAATAAAACATCATCATTTAGACACACATTCAGCTAAGATCATTCTCAAGAAACAATTTATAATATAAACACATTATTGCACATGTCTTAAAGGGCCAAAAACAAAGGCACAAGACAGACAGAAAGGAACTCCAGAATATGGCTGACAGACAGAAGCCTTTAAAACAGAGCAGATAAGAGAAAAATCTCCTGCACCAGTGGCACCACAGATGTCCCCACAAGGGGACCAGATGTTTTCACAGAGAAGCTACCTGAAATGTAAAATCAAGGGTCTCCATGGTGACTTTACTGCATTTAGTGTCCCCTTTTTATTTTTCTCTTTTAAAAGAAGACAGAGGTGTCATAATGCTTACAGTGCAGGGAAGGAAGGAGGGAATTCCCTGAAGCAACAGGGCTTTGGCAGTTGCTGGGGTCCCTCAGTCCCTCCTTTTACTTACAGGATTAGCTCTTCTGTTTCGGGTCCACTCCAAGCATGCTCCATCTCCTAACATTTCAGTCGTCAGCTCTCAAAAAGTTCTGGGAAGGGGCCGGGTATCAAAATTTGTAACTTAAAGTTCGGTTTCTGACCCTGAAGCAAATTAATGCTAATTTAATAATGAGGACAGGGTTTTGAGAAAAAGAAAATGGAGGTTTATTGCTTTGCTAACAAAGGAAAAACAAGGGGACTCTGCCAAAAGGTTGTGACTCTCATGATCTGAAGGGACAAGGGATTTTAAAGAGTTTCACTTGTTAACCTGGGATATACTCAGTTCTTCGTTCCCCAGCAGGCATTGCCCTGTGCAGTGGGTGTGCTCCAGGCAGCCAGCTAGGGGCTTCTTTCTTCCTGCTTAACAAAGGTGGGTAAAGTTCATCACAGTTCCTTAAAACACAGTCGAAAGGGTGTCAGGCTTACTTGATTTGTTACCCTTTTTCACGTCCAATATCCTTAAAATTTTACCACAGAAATCAAACAAAAAAACGCACAAAAACAAACAACAAAAAACATATAGACCACAGAACAAAACACAGAAAAACAGAATCCTGGTGCCGAAACAGAAAAACAGAGGAGCAATGCAACATCTAGCTAAAGCTCCAGGGTAGGAGCGTGTGTGTGCCCATCGGCACCTCTCTACCCTTCCAGAGAAATTCCCTACAGAACAGAACAGAGGACAGCATGATTCTCATTACTGTCCTGGACAGGAGTGTATGTGAGCCTCCCCAGGCCACCTCTCTGTCATCAGAAGAGATCTCCCTTAACCAGATATCAGATGTTATAAAGGCGCCACTTACCTATGGAGGCCTCCTCCACCAGGGGCTTGATAATAGTTTTAGTGTGGTGGTTCACAGCAGTGCTCCCCAGACTGACGGCTCACTCCAAGGCCTTGGAACATCTCAAGTTGTGCACCCCCTAGAGTGGTTCTCCAGTCCAGTGCCCTGGAGGGAAGGTCAGCTTCAGAATTTTCATCAGTCTGGTTTTGTGATCTGCTCGGGCAGGGTCATCTCACTGGGGAACTCCAAAATTTTGGACTAGGATGCAAGAAAAGACCACTGACTCCAATTAAAATCAAATTAAGGCAAGCTTATTATTTCAACAGGCTGGGCTGCCTCTCCTTCCCAAAATGGCAGGAACAAGACAGCAACCCCACCTTTCCTACAGCCCAGCTATATAGCCCAGAAAGTTACACAAACGGGTGGTTACAGATAACAAAACTTTGAAAGCATCACACTAATGGTAGTTTATATATATTTTTTTTTTGCTGGCCCCAATATCAGAAATAATGAGGACCATTAGAGCCTCAGAGAGGGTTGTTGTCTGGCCAGGGAAGGCCAATATTTATGAGGTGTCACTAAAGTTTCAGAAAGTACTGTTATCTGGTCAGAGAGCCAGGTGTGGATGAGTTCAAGGCACGGGCAGGCGTTCCAAGCAGGTTCAGAATTTGCAGTAATTTAGAGTAAAGCCAAAATTATCTTTTCACGGCTTTGTGGCAAGATGGTTCCCAATTTTAATAAAAAATCAGGTTGGGTCTATCAAGCCTCTCCCTTACTTTTGGAAACTCCTCTGCAAACTCCAATGTTGTGAACTCCCGAGCATTTTAATTCCAGATATGTATTCACAGAATTTCTAACTCTTCAATTCCAATTGTGTCTTTCTTGGGGCGAAGGTAATATCAAGTCATTGTTCTGGATGAGAGTGGAAATATTTTTGTGTAGCACATATTTGCATACACATTTAGGAGATCACTCCTCCTAAACACTGTTCGAACAGAAAATTCAAACTATGGGGGAGCTTCTTAGTTGAACAACATTATTCATGAATCCAAGTTCATTAAACAAATAGTTTTGGATCAGTGGATGATATATATTTCAAGATGAATTTCAATTGGCATATACTATGCTACATTTTAATGTCTGTGTGTGTTTTTTGTTTATAATGTTTTGCGATTTATATGGATTTAAAATCAAGTTTCCACAAGATTATTCTCAGAAATATTCATCCACCTGAAATACATATTTGTTTCCTAGTACTGAAAACTAACTTCAGTAAATGGTGCATAAAAATCCTAATATTTCTACAGTAACTGACCCAGATTAATATCAATGCAAGTAGATTCCTAGGGGACATGATGTGTATTTTGATGTTCATTTTTATTCAACACTGCTACATTACTATTTCTGCAGCTTATGCACATCATACAGTATATATTTCATTCAAAAGTTCGCAAATTTATATGCATGTGTTTCACGTTCAATCACTTCCTGCTTCAGAACACATGAATTCCTCCAGGTTTCTTGACTATTCTTTTCATGATACTTCTTTCCAAACACATTATTTTTTGATTTCCATAATCACGTTTGAAGCAAAACTCACACACTTTTCAGGATAAAATATAACCCTAATATTACCATTAGATGTATAAGTGGTTGGAATGAATGATTGCATATCAATATGAGACTTCTTTTATATTTTCTGATATCAATTCAATCCATTATTTAAAGTGGAACCAGTTATATTATTTATACACAGTATGGTCTATTCATGCATAATCTGCATATTCATAGACACAGGGTACACCTATTTGTACCCCAAATACTAAATTATACGTCTACAAAACATTGCTCCAGAAACGGTGGAAGAAATATTCATGTCACCTGATCTACACATACATTTTATCAAAATAATATTCTGGACACAAAATGCAATGGTCACACTTATGATTTTAAAAATGCCTAAATGGAAAGTGAACATGGATTACAAAAAAACATCCAAGTCCTGGTTACCTAATGCTCTCGAATTCAATCCTATTTGTGACAACATATTTGTTTCTTCCTAAGATTATATATTCAAACTCAACCCTGTTGAAAATGTCTAAACCAATTACACACTTTATACTTTTGCTGATTTCCTAATGTCTCTATTTATGTCTGCTTTCCTACATATTTTCCCCTGTTCATCATTGTGACTGACTCTTCACATGTGCTGACATTTACATTCACTCTCTACCCGAAACCCTATTTGTAAAGAACTTTTGGTCCAAATCCTATACTCACTCTTCTTTATAAACCTGCTGACTACCTTGGTAATCCTACGGACTATTCCTTTATGACTAGATGTTCTGTTTGTTATTCAATCATCCGAGGTACAAGATCCAATTTCATTGTATATTGACTTATCTGAGACATCTGTGCAGAATATAATTCAAAGCTAAGTATCCCACTCAAGGGCCCAATGCCCTACTTGGCTTCAAATCTTCCCTAGATTTCTGTTATATTTTACCTATATATTCTTGTAAATATCACAGGTTTCCAATACCATTATTCATCCAGCAGAATGATTGCTAAAAAAAAAATTGAACATATTATTAACCCTAACCATACACTGTTCCCTCAATCTAACTTTAGAGCAGTGCAGGGACAGAGTTGGTCTTACAAAGGAGGAATGTTGGGGATCTTCCACCTGCTGAGAATATCAAAGATCCATGCAGAAATGATCCCCGAAGAAGATGTAGACTGCTATGAAGGACCTGAGAGAGCAAAAGTTAGCTTCCATGGCAAACAACCTGGTCACTATGAAGGGATGTGTCTGAATAAGCCTCTCTCTTTTTAATATAGAGCAAATGGACCAAACCAGGCCTGTGTGGAGATCTTTTCCCCGGTACCAATGGTTGATATACCATTCTAACTTGTGAAAGTGTCACAGGAAGTAGGGGCAGCCTCCATCTCATGGGACCCTTGGAAGAAACTGTTAGGACAAAGTGGTTGCCAAGGCTGTGAGCTCATTCACTTCATGAAGGAAGTGACCTACCTCACTTTCTAGGTGATGGAACTCTCTGAACTTGGGATCCCTGAAAACAGGCAGCCAGAGTCAGGCCCAATAACAGTCACAGAAGTCTCACTTTTTGGATTTACCAAGGAGAGAGTCAATCTTTCTTGGTATCTACAGTTGTGAGGATGGCCAAATGCCAGGAAAGATCTGAATTGGGGTCTTTCCTGAGAAAGCAGGTATTGGCTCACCGCTGGCTCCTGACAACTTCACAGAGTGGGCCAAGGAGTCCAGATTTGAGAATAGAGAAGCCATTTCGGCGGAACATAGTATGGCCCACAAGGCAGAGGACACTCTTGATAGTCACAGACCCTCTTGGGGGAAAAAGGTGCCTTTGTGGGAATGAGTGTGTGTATGTGGTTTTGTCTCATGCTCTGAGAATAGGTAGAAAAGGCGGTTTCTTTGGTTTAGAATGGACTGTTTCTAGTAAGTCATTTGACAAAGCAAGTGTTTCTATGTCTGTGTATCCAACTGTGTCCATGGTTGTAGACATTACAAAAGAAAATGCATCAATGGATGTGTCCTGTCTAGGAGAAAGCTTCCCCACATTCATCCTGCCCAATTTATGAAAGGACGGAGGCTTGCCTTATTGATGGGCAAGACCTGCTGTCTTCCTAAGTTTCTGTTTTCTTCTTGAATTCTGGCCACTCTCCAGAATAGACTCATGGTTTTGTGACCAAGATATGTAGCACCTCAAAGCTCTGTGACATGGCCGTGTACTGGATAGCTGAAGGGAATGGCGAGAATCTCAGGAAACTCAGATATCTGTGTGATCATGAAAGTCTCAGTGGAGAATCCCTGCTTTGGGCCTTTGCTTACCTATTGTTCTGTAGCACTGAATGTCAGGAAGGTCTTTGCCTAAGGCACCACTTTGTGAAACCTGAATAAAACAGTTTTCTAATGGAAATGAATGAGCATCACCTGTCTCTCTTTGAGTAATTGCTTTTGAAAGGGATGTGTCTGAGCCAGTCTGTTGGCTGTGTGTGAGGCTGTGGCTTGCATTCTCAGCACGTGATGGATCTAAAGAAAGATGCCATGTGTGTATCCAAAACCAAAATGGCCAAAAGAGCAGTCATTGTGGATAAAATCTCTTGCCTTCCTCTGTAAGGTTCCTGACCTCTATCAAGTGAGAATAGGAATCCTTTGGGTCAAATGACTTCTTCAAAGCCCTGCGGAGGCTAGCCAATAGGTGCTTGGGTTTTCTCATGACCCCAATGCACATAAAGAATCTAAACCCCACAGTCAGTAGGCCTCAAATTGGAGAAGCTGAGCAGTATTAATGGTAGGCCTTTTTGATCACTTCTGGTTCACAGAAGGGGTGTCCAGGCCACTCTGACTTTTTGGAAATGATGAGCAAGAGTGCGTATTTTGGACACTGTCTTGTCCTGCGATCCTCATAGAAACCTCCAGCTAGAGGTTATGATGAGTGTCTATATGGAAGAAGATGAGAGCCATGTGGGACTATTTTGGTTTTAATTGTGGTCATTTGTGTGGCAGTTGGAAGAGATGACTGGGTCCACCTGGGTTTGAACTCTGGTGTGAATCCCCTTAGAGACTGAGTTCTGGAAGTGACCTCAGAGAAGTATTGCCATGAATCGAGTTGGGATTTTAGGAAGCCATGCATGAGAGTCGCCCTTATAAACTTAGATCAAGGTCCAGGGTGGCTTTCCACAGAGCACTGGGAATCTCAGCCAAATTATCCCATGATTTTATTCTTAAAGACTTGGCAGCCATACTTGAGAGTCAAAACACACATGAAACTCACATTGTAGACCTCAATAGGCCTGGCTTCATGTAACCTTTTGGCCACTCTATGGGAAGCGTTGCCTATGAAAGTTCTCCAGAGTTTCACTGAAATGAGCTTCCTCAACATTTAATGGTTCTTGAAAGCCACAGTGCCTCCCAACTACATCCTTGAAAAATGGCTAGATAAATACTTTGAAATTTTTGAAATTCCCATGACCAGGTGGCACTGGAGTATCTTTGGATGTCCTGCTGCTGATCATGAGTGTACCAGAGAGTGCCTTGATTGACTGGAATTTATAAAAATAATGTAGAACAGAGATGGTAGTAAGTTGGAGCCTGCTGAGTAGTGGGCCTAGAGCAGTGGTAGCCACGTGTGTGATAAAACATCTGTGGTGGGTCCATGTGATTAGCCCATTTGCTTCCAAATGGCTTGTGACTGACATGGTGCAGCCAGCAGACCCTTATTTGTAAAGGCATCTTTTTATTTGGAGAGCTTTCAAGGTAATGATCAGAATCAGGTTGATATGGTCAAGGGTGCAAGCTATGTGAGAAAGAAGCCTGGTTGTTTCATTCTCCTGCAGACCCTAACCCACCACACGTGACAGAACTCCCTCTAGCACTGTGTCCCAGTTGAACTTGTTGTTCAAAAAGCCCAGTGCAGCAGCAAGAACCAAAAGCCCCAGTGCAGCAGCAAGAACCACCACAAAAATTTGAGGAGGACCAAATGGCTTCACAGTCCACACGGGGTGAAACTTAGCCTCCAGTGGCCACACTTTACCTACAAAGAGAGAATTCAGCACTGCTGCCTCAGGTTCATTTGAAAATAAGAATCCATGTTCTCCAGGTCATATAGATGCAGACCCAGCTTTGATGGTCTCACTACAAAAGAAGCTAAAACTCCTTAATACAACATATATTTCAAGTGCCCAGCTTCAGAGGCAGTTTCTCAAGAAGTCTTTAGGCCAGCAGAGCTCAATGTTTGTGGAGTGTTTACCATGTCCCTTACTTTTGGAAACTGCTCTACCACCTCCAAGGTTGTGAACTCCTGAGCATATTCCATTCCAGATAAGTATTCACAGATTTTCTAACTCTTCTCCTCTAATTGTGTCTTACCTGGGGTGAAGGTAATGTCAAGGCATTGTTGTGGATGAGAGTGGGAAGATTTTTGTGTAGCACATATTTGCATACACATTGGATTCATTTTCCAATTTCCCATTAAAAATACTGAATCCCTGACACGAACCCATACCCTACTAGACACTGACTACTAATCCTAATATGATGGAGAAAAATAACCCAAACAGAATAGAAATACAAGCAGTACAGAGAAGGCATGGTGTATAGTTGTACTTGCCTTTTGCATTATGTAGGGTAGGTGTTATAAATCTAGATAATTTTTAATTGAAATAGTTCTCCATGTGTTTTTAAAGTTAACAAATATGTGAATTTCTATCTCCCTTTCTCTGTAGCCTATTCAGCAAATGTATTTTTATATGCACATATAGAATCCTAGCTGGTATCACATGTACATACTTGTTTGGAGGCTGACGTGGCAGATAAAAATTATGAGAAGAGATAACTCCTCGTAAATGCTGTTGGATCTTAAAATTCAACCTATGGGTGATCTTCCTAGTTGAACAACATTATTCATAAATCCATGTTCAGTAAAATTAATATTTTTGGATCAGTGGACGATATATATTTCACCATGAATTTCGATTGGCATATATACTGCTACTCTTTAATGTCTGTGTGTGTTTTGTGTTTGTGTGTGTATATATATATATATATATATATATATATATATATATATATATATACAATCTCCAGATTTTTTAAAATATAAAATATATGTGTCTTATTATACACTCCCTAAATACATTCATATTCATGTATGTGGATTTATAATCAAATTTTTACAAGATTATTCTCAGAAATATTCATCCCCCTGAAACACATATTTGTTTACTAGTACTGAAAACTAACTTCAATGAAAGGTGCATACAAATCCTAATATTTCTGCAGTAACTTACCCAGGTTAATATCAATGCAAGTAGATTCCTATGGGACATGATGTGTATTTTGACATTCATTTTTATTCAACACTGGTACAGTACTATTTCTTCAGTTTATGCACACCATAGGATAAATGTTTCATCCAAAATTTCAAAATTTAAAACTTTTGATTCACTTTCAATCACTTCCTGCTTCAGAACACATGTATTCCTCCATGTTTCTTGACTGGTCTTTCATGAGACTTCTTTGCAAACACATTATTTTCGATTTGCATAATCAATTTTGAAGCAAAACTCACACACTCTTCATGATCAACCGTAACACTAATATTACCATTAGATGTACAACTGGTTGTAATGAATGTATGTATGCCAATATCAATATAAGATTTCCTGTATATTTTCAGATATCAATTTATTCCAATTCCAATTTCTAATGTTGGGTCCAGTTATATTATTTATTCACAGTTTGGTCTATTCATTCATCATCTCTATATTCATCAAAACAGGGTACACCTATTTTTTCCCCAATACTAATTTATAGGTTGTAAAAATATTGCTCCCCATAATGGTGGAAGAAATACTCATATCACCTGATCTACATATACATTTTTATCACAGTAATATTCTGGACACAAATGTAAAGGTAACACTTATGATTGTACCAAAACCTAAATTGAACGTGAATATATATTACTAAAACCATCCATGTCCAGGTCGCCTAATGCTCTCAAATTTCAATCCTATTGGTGACTACATATTTGTTTCTTCTAATATCATATATTCAACCTCAACCCTGTTGAAAATGTCTAATCCTGTTACTCACTTTATACTTTGCCTGATTTCCTAATGTCTCTATTTCATATCTGCTTTCCTACATATTTTCCCCAGTTCATCATTGTGACTGACTCTTCATATGTGCTGATATTTTCATTCACTCTCTAAACGAAACCCTATTGCTAAAGAACTATATTTCCAACTCAAAGACTCACTCTTCAACCTAAACCTACTATTTTCCTAATCCTACTGACTATCCCTTTTTGACTGGATGTTCTCTTCGACATTCAGGCATCTGAGGTACTAGGTTTTATTCCATTGTATGTAGATTTACCTGCGACCACATTGCAGAATGTAATTCAAAGCTAAATATCATAATCAAGGGCCCAAGGGCTTCCTGGCTTCAAATCTTACCTAGATTTCTCTTTTCATACTTATATTTCAAATACATATTCTTATAAATATTTCAGGTTCCCAATACCATTATTCATCCAGCAGAATGATTCCTAACACAAATAAAACATGTTGTTAACCCTAACCATACACTGTTCCCTCAATCTAAATTTACAGAGGGAAGGGACAGAGTTGGTCTTACAGTAAAGAAATGTAGGGGGTCTTCCACCTACTGAGACCCTCAAAGTTCCATGCTGAAATGATCACTGGAGAATATATACGCAGCTATGAAGGACCTGAGAGAGCAAAAGTCATGTTCAATGGCAAACAACCTGGTCAGGATGAAGGTTTCTGTCTGAATCAGCCTCTCTATTCTTAATGTAGAGAAGATGGACCAAACCAGGCCTGTGTGGGTAGCTGTTCCCGGGTGCCTATGGTTGATATAAGATTCTAACTTGTGAAAGTGTCACAGGAATTAGGGACAGCCTCCTTTTCATGTGAGACTTGGAAGCCACTGGTTGGACAAAGTGGTTGCCAAGGCAGTGACCTCATTCAGTTCCTGAAGGAAGTGACCTCACATCACTTCCTTAGTGAAGGAAATCTCAGAACTTGAGATTCATGAAGCCAGGCACCCAGAGTCAGTCCCAGTCCCAGTCCCAGTGGTCTCACTTGTTTGGATTTACCAAGGACAGAGTAAGTCTTTCTTGGTACGTATTGATGTGAGGATTGCAAAATGCCAGTAAAGCTCTGAAGAGGGGCCTTTCCTGAGAAAGCAGGTAGTGGCTCACCTCTGGGTCCTGACACCTTCACAGAGTTGGCCAAGGAGACCAGATCTGAGACATTTCAGGCCATTTAGGGGGAAAATAATATGGCCCACCAGTCAGAGGACACTCCGGATAGTAACAGACTTTCTTGGGGGAAGGAGCTGCCTTTGTGGGTGTTGGTTTGTGGTTTTGTCTCATTTTCTGAGAATAGGTAGGCAAGGCGCTTTATGTGCTGTGGAATGAACTGTTTATTGTAAGTCATTTGACAAGGCGAGTGTTTCTATGTCTGTTTACCTCACTGTGTCCGTGGTTGTACTCATTAGAAAAAAAGAATGCATCAATGGATGTGTCCTGTCTAGTAGAAAGCTTCCCAGAATTCATCCTGCCCAATTTATGAATGGAGTTCAGATTGCCTTATCAATGGATAACACCTGCAATCTTCCTAAGTTACAGTTTTCTTCCAGAATTCTGGCCCCTCTCCAGAATAGTCTCATGGTTTTGTCTCTAAGGTATGTACCACCTCCAAGCTCTGTGACATGGCCATGTACTGGATAGCTCAAGTGAATTGTGAGCATCTCAGAAAAATCAGATATATGTGTGACCACTAAATCTCAGTGGAGAAACCCTGCTTTGGGCCTTTTGCTTACCTATTATTCTGTTGCTATGAATGTCACGAAGTTCTTTGCCTCAGGCCAATAATTTGTGAAGCCTGAAGAAAACAGTTTTCAAATGGAAATGAATGGGCATCACCTAGGGCTCTTTGCTTAATTGCTTTGGAAAGGGATGTGTCTGAATCAGCCTCTTGGCCCTGTGTGAGGCTGTGGCTTAGATTCTCAGCACCTGATGGATCTAAAGAAAGATCCCATGGATGCATACAGAACCAAAATAGCCAAAAGAGCTGTCATTGTGGATGAAGACTCTCGCCTTCCTTTCAAAGGTTCCTGACATCTATCAAGTGAGAATAGGGATCCTTTGGGTCAAGTGAGTTATTCAAAGCCCTGCAGAGGCTAGCCCATACGTGCTTGGGTGTTCTCATTACTCCAATTCACATAAAGAATCTAAACCCCACAGTCAGTAGGCCTCAAATTGGAGAAGCCAAGCAGTATTAATGGCAGACCTATTTGATCACTCCTCGTTCACAGTCAGGGTTTCCAGGTCACACTGATTTTAGGCAAATCGGGGGAAAGGTAGGTTATTTTGGACATTGTCTTGGTCTGTGCCCCTCATGGAAAATTCCATCCAGAGGTTATGATGAGGGTCTACATGGAAGAAGATAAGGGCCATGTGGGAGAATTTTGTTTTGAATTGTGGTAAGTTGTGTGGCAGTTGGAAGAGATGCCTGGGTTTACCTGGGCTTTAACTCTGGTGTGATTCCCCTTAGAGTCTGAGTTCTGGAACTCACCTCAGAGAAGCATTGTCATCAATTGTGTTTGAATTTTACTAGGCCATGCATGAGAGTTGCCCTTGGAACCTGAGATCTAGGCCCAGAGTGGCTTTCCACAGAGCACTGGGAATCTCAGCCAGGATATCACATGATTTTATTCTGAAAGACTTTGCAGCCACAGTTGAGTCAAAACACGCATGGACCTCACATTGTAGACCTCAATGGGCCTGGCTTCATGTGACCTTTTGGCTACTCTTTGGGAAGCCTTGCCTGTGAGTGTTCTCTAGAGCTTTCATTGAAATGAGCTTCCTCAACATTTAATGGTTCCTGAATGAATTGAAACCCCCAGAGCCTCCAACTTCATCCTTGACAAATGGCTTGATAAATACCATGAAATTTTTGAAATTCCCATGACCAGGTGGCACTGGAGAACTTTTGGATGTCCTGTTGCTGATGATGAGTGTACCAGACAGTGCCTTGATTTACTGGGTTTCATGAAATTTGTGTAGAACAGTGATGCCAGTAAGTTGGATCCTGCTCATTAGTGGGCCTAGAGCAGTGGTGTGAAGGTGTGTGATAAAACATGTGTGGTGGTGACATGTGGATCTGCCATTGGCTTCCCAAAGGCTTGTGACTGACATGGTACAGCCAGCAGACCCTTCTATGCAAAGGTGTTTTTTATATAGAGAGGTTTCAGGGCAATGTTCAGAATCAGGTTGCTATGGAAATGGGGGCAACTTATGTGGAATTGAATCCTGGTTGGTGCATTCTCATGCAGACCGTGACCCTCCACACGGGACAGAACTCTCTCCAGCACTGTGTCCCAGTTTAGCTCCTTGTATTTCATGAAGCAAATACCAAACTCCCAGTGCACCTGTGAGAAACACCACGAAAATTGGAGAATGACCAAATGGCTTCACAGTCCACACGTGGAGACACTTACAACCCAGTGACCATAGTTAAACTACAAAGAGAGTATTCAGCATGGCTGCCTCATGTTCATTGGAAAATTAGAAACAATATCCTCCAGGTCACATTGTTGCACACCCAGATTTGATGGTCTCCCAACAAAGGAAGCTAAAGCTCCTAACAACAACATATATTTTTAAGTGCCCAACCTCAGAGGAAGTTTCTCAAGAAGTCTTTACACCAGCAGAGCTCCATGTTTGAGAAATGTTTACCCTGTCCCTTACTTTTGAAAACTCCTCTACCACCTCGGAGGTTGTGAACTCCTGAGCATTTTTCATTCCTGATATATATTCACAGATTTTCTAACTTTTCTCCTCTAATTGTGTCTTACTCGGAACAAAGGCAATGTCAAAGCAATGTTCTGGATGAGAGTGTGAACATTTTTTTGTAGCACATATTTACATACACATTGCATTCATTTTACAATTTTCCATTCAAAATACTGAATCTCTGACATGAACCCATACCCTACTAGACTCTGACTACTACTCCTAATATGATGGAGAAAAATAACACAAACAGAATATGAATACAAGCAGTTAGGAGAAATCACAGTGTATAGTTGTACTTGTATTTTGCATGATTAATGGTAGGTGTTATAAATCTAGTCAATATTTAATTTAAATAGTTCTCCATGTGTTTTTAAGGTTAACAAATATGTGAATTCCTGTCTCCCTTTCTCTGTATCCTATTTAGCACATGTACTTTTAAATGCACATATAGAATCATACCTGGTATCACATGTACATTTTTGTGAGGTGGCTGATTTGGCAAATACAATTTGTGAGAAGTGATCACTCCTCTTAAACGCTGTTGGAACTGAAAATTCAACCTATAGGTGAGCTTCCTAGTTGAACAACATTATACATAAATCCATGTTCAATTAAAGAAATATTTTTGCATCTGTGGATGATATATATATCATGATAAATTTCGATTGGCATATATATTGCTAATTTAATGTCTGTGTGTGTGTGTGTGTATTTTGTGTGTGTGTGTGTATGTGTGTGTGTGTGTATATATATATATATATATATATATATATATATATATATATATATATATATATATATGTATATATACTCTCCAGAAATATATGTGTCTTATATACACTCTCTAAATTCATTCATGTTCATGTATATGGATTTATAATCAACTTTTCACAAGATTTTTCACAGAAATATTCATCCACCTGAAATACATATTTGTTTCCAGTACTTAAAACTAACTTCAGTTTATTTTGCATACAAATACTATTATTTCTACAGTAACTGACCCAGTTTAACATCAATGCAAGTAGATTCCAGTGGGACATGATGTGTATTTTGAAGGTCATTTTTATTCAGCACTGGTACAATACTATTTCTTCAATTTATGCACATGATAGGATATATATTCCATCCACAAGTTAGCAAACTTATAGGCAGTTGTTTCACTTTTATCACTTCCTGCTTCAGAACACATAAATTCCTCTAGGTTTCTTGACTGGGCTTTTCATGAGACTTCTTTCCAAACACATTATTTTTAATTTCCATGATCACTTTTGAAGCAAAGCTCACACACTCTTCATGATAAACCATAATCCTAATATTACCATTAGATGTATTAGTGGTTGAAATGAATGTATGTATATCAATATAAGATTTCCTGTATATTTTCAGATATCAATGGAATCCATTATTTAAATTTGGAACCCATTATATTATTTATTCACATTATGGTCTATCCATGCATTATCTCTATATTCAGAGTCACAGGATATACCTATTTGTACCCCCAATACTAATTTATACATCTTCAAAATATTGCTCCCAGAAATGGTGGAAGAAATACTCACGTCACCTTATCTACCTATACATTTTATCACAGTAATATTCTGGACACAAAAAGCAAAGATGACACTTATTATTTTACCAATGTAAAGGTCAGGCGAGTGTCAGAGGAAGAGACTACCAGAGACTGTCTCATGCAACAGCCAAGGCTTTATGGGGGTCCAGCATGCTGGGGTCAGAGCTCCCTTGAATAGAGCACAGAGCCCTGAGAACAGCTTAAGCAGAGCTTATATACTTTCCTTGGAGAGGGCAGATAGGAAAGTTTATTGATGGGTCAGGGCGAGTGGGCGGTTTGCGTCCAAATGGGTGAGGAAGTACATTCTGCAGTTTTGCAGTTGGGTACAGCACTTTCAGGGAACTAGATTAGCAAACAGTTCTCAAGACATCAACAGTGTTTTGTTAAGCATACCGAAAAACTGGAAGTGACAAGTACCTATTTTATTAACCTTTCATTCCCCACTTCTTCTTTTGGTTACTTTTAATCATAAAAATGATCATTGGGGGTGTCACATTTTATGTTTACTAGTGTGGTATATTGTTTTCTGATTACCATAAGTTTAACTTGTCCAATTTGAGCATGGAGAAAGGAAACTACACGGTTGATCAAACAGGGTCCTACAATTACCAATAATATGAGGATTATTAATGGACCGGCCAGGGCTGATGAAAACGTAGTTAATGAGGGGGCTTTGTGAACCAAGACTAAAACCACCGTTTTTGGGCCTCTCTCTCTTGTTGATGCTCTTCAAGGCATCTTCTTAATTTAATCATAGATTCTTTTACAACTCCAGTATGGTCGGCATAAAAACAACATTCTTCCCTCAATGCAGGACGAAGGCCCCTTCTCTCATGAAGAGGAGGTCCAACCCTCGACTGTTCTGTAAAATAACTTCAGAGAGAGAGGTTAAAGATTCGTGTAAAGCTGTGAAGGAGGTTTTTAATATCTTTAAGTTTTGGTCTATTACTGCTTCTAATTGGGTCATTTGTTGTGTCCCATCGACCAGGGCAGTGGTTCCTGTGCCCACCCCTGCAGCAACTCCTATTCATAATAGGATGACTAAAGTGAGGGATACAGGTTCCTGGCAGAACCGGGTTGTTTGCCCCCCCTATTTGATATTTAAATGTACCTGAGTCATGATAGAGCACTCTGGAAAACATCTGCACCATTACACAATTAATCACATCTGTTGACCATTTTATGAAAACATAAACAATGTTTAAGTGTATAGAATTGTACTGCTGTAGAGATGGACAAGGCAAGGTACCTAAGATAGCACAGAAGACAGGGAAACAGTCTTATTTGGTTGCATCCGGATTTAGAGGGCATTGCTTCTGTTGTAATCAATTAATCCCTGAACCCAAAGTTTAGGTTGTTTCAGAATTTTGTACCCAGCATGTAAGGGAAGGGGCTCAGAAGTTCACAGTCTGCAGAAGTTCACAAAAAGCAGTTTTTGTTTCTGTTTTTTTTTTCCTCTGTTCTGGGAAAGTTAACTTCTTAAGGACACCTGGGAGGGGGAGAGCTTTTTTCTTCTTTTTTTTCTTTTCCTCCCTGCCAGCTGTTACCATGGAGCCCAGTTGGTAACTTCTATATCTTAGAAATGTAGCCATCTCTATGAAGCCCCAGCTCTAGGCCAGAGGCCTTCTTCATATATTTTGTTAAAAACTACTAAGGGGGTGTCTAGCTTAGGAGTGCTGATTTTTCCAGCCAGTGGCCAAGTAGAACAGAGCAACACGAATAGAGGAAGTTTATCTACATTGAACTCTTTTATAGGAACTGTGTTGCTGAAAGGCTTAAAGTCAGCCATGGTGAAGACTTCTGGAGAAGGTCATTTAAGACTTTTCTGTGGGCCTGGTACAGAGGGGAAGACAGGGAAGGTGGGGGATGAGAGCAGCTCCGTGGATCTGAGGATGAGGAAAAAGAGATATAAAAGAATTATGGGAAAGGGGTTTGGGATTTTCCTGGCAACAAAACTTGAGCAGTAGAACAGGTAGAGCAGAGGGGAAGACGGGAGTGAGTATCCCAAAAAGCCTGTGAGGGACTTTAAATTCTTAGTAACCTGTTTTCAGTGATGACAAAGCAACTTTAAAGGCCATTTTAATTACATCTTTGATAGGCGTCTGAGGGCACTCCTTAGCTGGTTTGAGCTTTGGGTTAGCTGGTAAGAGGACCTGGTGGGACCCGGTGTGGGCACTGACAGAAGGAGAGAGGAGTGAGAGGGTGGAAGGGTACCTCAGTACCTGCAAGCTCAGCAAGGGGCAATGGTCTGAGAACCGACGGAAATTTGGGTTTTTGATCTAGTAACTGGAGCTGAGAAATCAGGTTGCTGATGTGGGAGTGACAGCAGAGAGTCTGGGGCAGAAGACTGCGGGTGAGTATCTATTGGAGAAGCATAGTTCAGGATTTGAGCATAGGAGGGAAAAGGCCTACACGTAGGGGAATTTCCTTCCTCACTTTTGAGCACTTGTCGAAGTTGAAAAGGTCACGCAAAATTTGAGGATCTAGAGACCCCTCTGGTGGCCATCGGTTTTTGTTATCTAACTGGTAATATGGCCAATGCTGTGTACTGAATTTGATGAGGAGTTTTGCTTCCACCAGGTAGCCCCTGTATCCTCACATCCCCATTATTTACAGAAGAAGTTGGCTTTTCCCCCACACAGTTGTGGCTGTTTTTGGCTTTGGTAGTCCGCCAGGCAAACAAAGTAATCTAGGCTAGCCAACCTGCATCTGGCTCGCGTGTCCCTACATCCATAATGTTTGTTTCCATTATCTATTGTATGGAAAGTATTTAATGGAATTTTTGGGGATCCTCTTCATCAGGGATTTCCCAATAGGAAAGACGTATAGCCAGCTGACAAATTTCTTGGTGGAGAGATGGCCACCAGGTCCCTAAGTGGGCTGTATGTGCGATAGACCATACTTCTTGTCTAGTAGGATTTGTGATCAGCCATCGCTGCTGAACGGGTTGATGAGGGTTAGGACTACTGGTGACCAATTGGAGAGTCTATAGTCTTATTCACATGGCGAATATACAATTTGAAAATGTTACCAGTCTTTTCCATTTTTCAGCCAGATTCTGGACAGGGCACAGGCTTGAGATGAGAATTAGGAACCAGGAAGTGATTCCGTCTAACTTTAGCACTGTAGGTGTTATAAGTAGCACCTGGTATGGTCCTGTCCAGCCGGGTTCCAGGGATGACACCTGATGTTGTCTTATGTAGACAAAGTCTCTTACTTGATATAGATGTGGAGTACCCTCTTCAGCAGGTTGGTAGGCAGTGGCCAGCTGTTTCCACAGGTATTGCTGAGTTCCTTCCAGAACTTTAAGTCTGTCAAGCAAGGTGGTGTGGAAGGGATCGTTAGATCTTTGAGTTAGGGTTAGGTCCCTTACTGGAGATGGGGCCCCATAGAGAATTTCATAGGGGGTGAGGTTACACAAAGAAACAGAGGGAGTATTTCTTGCATGAAATAGTGCATAAGGCAGGAGCATAGTCCAATCTTTTATGCTACTCTTTAAGCTTAATTTCGTTTAGGTCTCTTTAATGGTTCTATTTAATTTTTTTACCTGTCCTGAACTCTGGGGTCTATAAGCACAATGTAACTTCCAATTAATCCCCAGGGTCCTGGCTAACCCCTGAGTTACCTGGGCCATGAACGCTGGTCCATTATCAGACCCTATTACCTTAGGCAGGCCGTACCTTGGAAAAATATCTTTCAGGATCTTCTTGACCACCATTTGCGCCTTTTTTTTTTGGGGGGGAGGCTTCAATCCATCCTGAAATATATCTACAAAGAGTAGGAGATATTTAAGTCCATACCATGCTTGCTTAATTTCAGTAAAGTCCACTTCCCAGAATTGTCCTGGTCTGGTTCCTCGTAGGTGCTTTCCTGCAGGAAGCTTGGAAGTGTAAGCATTAACCTATTGACAGACCCGACAGGCTTTTTTTACCTGTTCAGTTATTTCCTTTCACTGTGAGTCGGTTAGTGGAAAACTCTGTTCTTGATCCTTCAGGAATGCCTGCAATTTCTTTGAACCAAGGTGAGTGAACTGATGTACATTTTTAACGTAGTGTAGGGCTTTCTGAAATTTCAGGCTTTGCTCAGTGAAGTTGAGGAGTACAGTGTCAGTGTCCTTAGATGTTATCAAAAGCTTGCTGGATCTCAGGGGTCCATTAGAATTGGGCATCTCCCTTTAACAGCGGGTGTAAATGAGAAGTTAACGACCCAAACACAGGAATCCTTAACCTGCAAAACCCAGCAGTCCCAAGAAACTCTCTGTGTTGTCTGCTGTTAGATGGGTGTGGTTTCTGCACAACCGTTTGATTTCTGGGCTCAGTGAGCCATCGTTTACTGCCCCTAAAGCAATAGCCCAGGAAGATTACTTCTTGCTGGCAAATTTGGGCCTTTTAGGAAGAAGCTCTATACCCGAGTTGAGGAAGCTCACATAATACTGCTTGGGTCCCAGATTCACAGATATCCTTGGTGTTGGGTGCCAGTAGCAGGTCATCCACGTATTGAAGCTGGGTGACTTCGGGGTGCGTAGTTCTGAAGCTGTTGAGATCTCTTTGGAGGGCTTCATCAAAGAGAGTGGGGGAGTTTTTCAACCATTTTGGGGAGTCTAGTCCAAGTTAGTTGACCACACGTTCCAGTTTCTGGGTCTACCCACTAGCAAGCAAACAGCAACTGACTATATTTATGCAGAGGCAAGCAAAAGAAAGCATCTTTTAAGTCCAGAACAGTATACCATTTCCTCTCAGGGTTCAGAGTGATAAGCAGATTGTACGGATTAGGTACACTGGGGTGAATGTCCTACACTCTGTTGTAGGTCTCTCTTATGTCTTTAATGGGGGATAGTCCCCAGCTCCTGGCTTTTTATACTGGTAGCGGGGGAGTGTTTTAGGATGATTGACAAGGCCTTAGGACCCTAAGGCCAGATATTTCTGAATATGGGGCCTTATCCCATCTTTAGCTTTTTTGCTCAGAGGATATTTTTTGACATTGATTGGGGAGGCTGAGGTTTTGAACTCCACTGTTTTTGGAGGTTGTTTCATGGCTAGTCCTAACCCAGCAGTTTTTTTCCAGGCATCTGGGTAATCTGTTATCCATTTCTGGGGTAGCTTGCCTGTTTGATCAGTCTTGGGGGGTGTGAAGAGTTGCTGTTCATCTTCTACTGACATATTTAAAGCCGTGAATATAGGAGTTTATACTAAAGGATTTAGAAATATCATTTTGGGGCCTTCATGGTTAAAAGTCATTTTGGCCCGGAGCTTGGTGAGCAGATCTCTGCCCATCAATGGGGCCAGGCATTCTGGGATTATTAGGAAGGAGTGATGGATTTTTCCTTTCCTCATGTCCATGGTTTTCTTAGTTGTCTAATTCCCATATTTACTGGTGTTAGCACTTTGAACTAGAGAGCTTTTATTTGATAGAGGGCCCAGTGGGGCCTTAAGGACTAAGTATACTGCCTCTGTATCCACTTCAAAGTTTACTGGGGTCCCCTCCACATCAAAAGTTACCCTGGGTTTATTGGGAGTCTAGCAATCTGGGGCTCAGTGCTCACTTGAATAGAGCAGAGAGCAATGAGAACAGCTTAAGCAGAGCTTATATACTTTCCTTGAAGAGGGCAGGGAGAGAAGCTTATTGATGGGTCAGGGCGAGTGGGCGGTTTGTGTTCAAACAGGTGAGGGTGTACATTCTCTGTTTGGCAGTCGGGGACAGCACATTCTGGGAAAAAAATTAGCAAACAGTCCTCAAGGTTTCAACAGTGTTTTGTTAAGCATACAGAAAAACAGGAAGTGACAAGTACCTATCTTATTAACCTTTCACCAAATCCTAAATGGAAAGTGAGCATGGATTTCTAAAAACATCCATGTCCAGGTTGCTTAATGCTCGCAAATCAATCCTATTGGTGACTACATATTTGTTGCTTTCTAAGAATATATATTCAACCTCAACCCTGTTGAAAATGACTAATACTAACCCTCACTTTATGCTTTTCCTGATTTCCTAATGTCTCCATTGATATCTGCTTTCATACATATTTTCCTGAGTTCATCATTGTGACTGACTCTTTACATGTGCTGAAATTTACATTCACTCTCTATCCGAAACCCTATTGCTACAGAAATTTGTTCGAAATCCTATACTCACTCTTTTTTCTATACCTACCAACTATCTTCCTAATCCTACTGACTATCCCTTTTTGACTGGAAATTCTCTTTGACAATCAATCATCCAAGGTACAAGGTCCTATGCCATTGTATATCAATTTATCTGAGACATCTGTGTAGAATATAATTCAAAGCTAAGTATCCCATTCAACAGCCCAATGCCCTTCTTGGATTCAAATCTTATCTAGATTTCTGTTTTCATACTTATATTTCACCTATATATTCTCGTAAATATCGCGAGTTCCCAATACCATTGTTCATTCCTCAGTATGATTTCTAACCTAAATCAAACCTGTTATTACTCTAACCATACACTGTACCCTCAAACTAACTGTACAGAAGAGCCGGGAGAGAGTTTGTCTTACAATACAGTAATGTAGGGGCTCTTCCACCTGCTGAGAACATCAAAGGTACAAGCAGAAATGATACCCTGGAGAAGTTGCAGGCAGCTATGAAGGACCTAATAGAGCAAAAGTCATCTTCCATGACAAACAACCTGGTCAGTATTAAGGGATGTGTCTGAATCAGCCTCTCCTTTCTTAATGTAGAGAAGATTGATCAAACCATGCCTGTGTGGAGAGCTGTTCCCAGGTGCCTATGGTTGATATACCATTCTAACTTGTGAAAGTGTCACAGGAAGTAGTGGCAGCCTCCATCTCATGGGAACCTTGGATGAATCTGGTAGGACAAAGTGGTTGCCAAGGCAGTGACCTCATTCAGTTCCTGAAGGAAGTGACCTCACCTCACTTTCCTGGTGATGGAAATCTCTGAATTTGGGATCCAGGAAGCCAGGCACCGAGAGCCAGTCCAAGTCCCAATCCCAGTGGTCTCACTTGTTTGGATTTACCAAGGACAGAGTCAGTCTTCCTTGGTACCTACTGATATGAGGATTGCCAAATGCCTGAAGAGCTCTGAAGAGGGGCCTTTACTGAGAAAGCAGGTAGTGGTTCACCGCTGGCTGTTGACAACTTCACAGAGTTGGCCAAGGAGACCAGATCTGAGACAGTACAGGCCATTTTAGGGGAACATAGTATGGCCCACTATTCAGAGGACACTCTGGATAGTCACAGACCTACTTGAGTTAAGGAGGTGCCTTTGTGGGTGTGGGTGTGAGTTTGTGGTTTTGTCTCATGTTCTGAGAATAGGTAGGAAAGGCTGTTGTTTTGATTGGAGTGGACTGTTTCTAGAAAGTCGTTTGACTAGGCGAGTGCTTCTATGTCTGTGTATCCCACTCTGTCCATGGTTGTAGACATTCGAAAAGAGAATGTATCAATGTATGTGTCCTGTCTAGTGGAAAACTTTCCAGCATTCATCAGGCCTAGTTGATGAATGGACTGTGGCTTTCCTTATGGATGGGCAACACCTACTAACTTCCTAAGTTCCTGTTTTCTTCCTGAATTCTGGACACTCTCCAGAATAGCCTCATAGTTTTGTGTCCAAGATACATACCACCCCCAAGCTCTGTGACATGGCCATGTACTTGATAGCTATAGGAAATGGGAACATCTTAGAAAACTCAGACATCATTGTGACCAGTAAACGCTCAGTGAAGAAACCATATTTTGGTTCATTTGCTTACCTATTGTTCTGTTGCCCTGAATGTCAGGAAGGTCTTTGCCTCAGGCCACCCCTTTGTGAAGCCTGAATAAAACAGTTTTAAAATGGAAATAAATGGGAATAACTTGTGGTTCTTTGCTTTGGAAAGGGATGTGTTTGAATCAGCCTCCTAGCCCTGTATGAGGTTGTGGCTTAAATTTTCAGCACATGATGGATCTAAAGATAGATACCATGTGTGCAATCAAAACCATAATGGCAAAAATTCAGTAATTGTGGATGAGTCTCTTGCCTTCCTCTGTTAGGTACCTGACCTCTATCAAGTGAGACAGGGATCCTTTTGGTCAAATGAGTTTTTCAAAGTCCTGCAGAGGTGCTTGTGTTTTCTCGTGACTCCAAATCACATAAAAAAATCTATACCTGAGAGTCAATAGGGCTCAAATTGGAGAAGCAGAGCAGTATTAACGGCAGGCCTATTTGATCACTTCTGGTTCACAGGAAGGGTGTCCAGGCCACCCTGACTTTAGGCAAATGAGGGGCAAGGGAGAATATTTTGGACACTGTTTTGGGATGCGTCCCGCATGGAAACCTCCAGCCAGAGTTTATGATGAGTGTCTATATTTAACAAGATGATTGCCATGTGGGAGTGTTTTGGTTTTAATTGTGGTCATTCGTGTGGCGGTTGGAAGAGATGACTGGATCCAACTGGGCTTGAACTATGGTGTCATTCCCCTTAGAGACTGAGTTCTGGAACTTACCTCAGAGAAATATTGCCATGAATTGTGTTGGGATTTAGGAGGCCACGCATGAGAGTCACCCTTGGAAACTGAGATCTAGGCCCAGTGTCGCTTTCCACAGAGCACTGGGAATCTCAGGAGGATATCACACAATTTTATTCTGAAAAACTTGTCAGACATATTTGATAGTCAAAACACACATGGACCTCAATTGTAGACCTCAATGGGCCTGGCTTCATGTGACCTTTTGGCCACTCTTTGGGAAGCCTTGCCTGTGAGAGTTCTCCAGAGCTTTCATTGAAATGAGCTTCCTCACCATTAAATAATTTCTGAATGAATTGAAACCCACAGTGTCTCCAACTTCATCTTTGAAAATTGGCTAGATAAATACCATGAAATTTTTGAAATTTCCTTGACCAGGTGGCACTGGAGAACATTTGGATGTCCAGTTGCTGATCATGAGTGTACCAGACAGTGTGTTGATTGACTGGTTTTCATGAAAATGGTGTAGAAAAGAGATGCCAGTCATTTGAAGCCTGTTGAGTAATGGGCCCAGAGCGGTGGTGAGCAAGTGTGTGATAAAACATCTGTGGTGGGGTCATGTGGATCTGCCATTGGCTTCCAAATGGCTTGAGACTGACATGGTGCAGCCAGCAGATCCTGTATGTAAAGACATCTGGTTATATAGAGAGGTTTCAGGGCAATGTTCAAAATCAGGTTTCTATGGTCAAGGGAGCAACCTATGTGGTATACAAGCCCTGTTGGTGCATTCCCCTGCAGACCCTGACCCACCACACGTGAAAGAACTTCCTCCAGCCCTTTGTCCCAGATGAACTCCTTGTATTTCATGAAGCAAATACCAAACTCCGTGTGCAGTATCAAGAAACGTTTTGAAAAGTGGAGGATGACCTAATGGCTTAGCAGTCTACATGGGGAGACACTTAGACCCAGTGGCCATAGTTTACCTACAAAGAGAGAAATCAACACTGCTGCTTCATGTTCATTGGAGAATTATAAACCATGTCCTCCAGGTCACAGATGTGCAGACCAAGCTTTGATTGTCTCACTAGAAAGGAAGCTAAAGCTCCTGACAACAACATATATTTCAAGTGCCCAACCTAGAGGCAGTTTCTCCAGAAGTCTTTAGGCTGGTAAATCTCCATGTTTGTGGAGATTTTACACTGTCCCTTACTTTTGGAAACTCCTCTACCAACTCCAAGGTTGTGAACTCCTGAACATTTTTCATTTCAGATATGTATTCAAAGATTGTCTAACTCTTCTCCTCTAAATGTGTCTTACTTTGGGTGAAGGTAATGTCAAGGCATTGTTCTGAATGAGAGTGGGAAAATTTTTGTGTAGCACACATTTGCATACACATTGATTCATTTTACAATTTTCCATTTGAAATACTGAATTCTTGACACTAACTCATACCCTACTAGACTCTGACTACTAATCCTAATATGATGGAGAAAAATACCCAAACAGAATGAAAATACAAGCAGTTTACAGCAGGCATGGTGTATTGTTGGACTTCCTTTTTGCATGATAGAGGGTAGGTATTCTAAATCTACTCAATTTTTAATTGAAATAGTCCTCCATGTGTTTTTAATGTTAACACATATGTAAATTCCTGTCTTCCTTTCTATGTAGCCTACTCAGCACATGTATTTTTATATGCAAATATAGAATCCTACGTGGTCTCACACGTACATTTTTTTGAATTGGCTGACTAGGCAGAAACAAGTTGTGAGAAGAGATCTCGTAAACGCTGGTGGAACTGAAAATTAAAACTATGGGTGAGCTTCCCAGTAGAACAATTTATACATAAATCCATGTTCAGTAAAATAAATATATTTTCATCTGTGGATGATATATATTACTGATAAATTACGTTTGGCATATATATTGATACTTTTTAATGTATTTTTGTGTTTTTCTGTATATATATATATATATATATATATATATATATATATATATATATATACACACACACACACACTCTCCAGATTTTATAAAATATGAAATATATGTCTCTTATATACACACCATCAATTCATTCATGTTCATGTATGTGGATTTATAATCAACTTTTCACAAGATTATTCTCAGAAATATTCATCTACCTGAAATACATATTTGTTTCCCAGTATGAGAACTAACTTCAATCAATGGTGCTTACAAATCCTAATATTTCTACAGTAACAGACCCAGTTTAACATCAATGCAAGTAGATTCCTATGGGACTTAATGTCTATTTTGACCTTTATTTTAATTCAACACTGGTACATTAGTATTTCTTCAGTTTTTGCACATCATAGGACATATATTTCATCCACAAGTTAGCAAATTAATAAGAATTTGTTTCACTTCCTGCTTCAGAACACATGAATTCTTCCATGTTACTTGACTGGTCTTTTCATGAGACTTCTTTCCAAACACATTATTTTCGATTTCCATAATCAATTTTGAAGCTAAACTCACACACTCTTCATGATAAACTATAACATTAATATTACCATTAGATGTAAAACTGGTTGGAATGAATGTATGCATATCAATATAAAATTTCCTGTATATTTTCACATTTCAATTCAATCCATTATTTAAAGTTGGAACCAGTTATGTTATTTATTCACTGTATGGTCTATTAATGCATTATCTCTATATTCATAAACACAGTGTACACCTATTTGTCCCCCCATTACTAATTTGTACCTCTTCAAAATATTGCTCCCAGAAATGGTGGAAGAAATACTGATGTCACCTTATCTATATATACATTTTATCACAGTAATATTCTGGACACAAAAAGCAAAGGTCAAACTCATGATTGTATCAAAGCCTAAATGGAAAGTGAGCATGGATTACCAAAAACAACCATGTCCTGGTTACCTAATGCTCTCAAATGTCAATCCTATTGATGACTACATATTTGTTTCTTCCTAAGATTATATATTCAACCTCAAGCCTGTTGGAAATGTCTAATTCTATCACTCACTTTACACTTTGCCTGATTTCCTAATATCTCTATTGATATCTGCTTTCCTACATATTTTCCCTAGTTCATCATTGTGACTCATACTTCACATATGGTGACATTTACATTCACTCTCTACCCGAAACTCTATTGCTAAAGAACTTTTGGTCCAAATCCTATACTCACTCTTCTTTATAAACCTACTGACTATCTTACTAATCCTACTGACTATCACTTTTTAACTCGATGTTCTCTTCAACAATCAATCATTCAAGGTAAAAGGTCCTATGCCATTTTATATCAATTCATCTGAGACACATGTGCAGAACATAATTCAAACATAAGTATCCCACTCAAGGGCCCAATGCCCTTCTGGCTTCATATCTTACCTACATTTCTGTTTTCATACTTATATTTCACCTATATATTCTTGTAAATATCACAGGTTCCCAATACCATTATTCATCCGGCAGAGAGATTCCTAACCCAAATCGAACATGTTATTAACCCTAAATATACACTGTTACCTCAATCTAACTTTACAGAAGAGGAGGGACAGAGTTTCTCTTTAAATACCGGAATGTAGGGAATCTTCCACCTGCTGAGAACATCAAAGGTCCATGTAGAAATAATCCCTGGAGAAGATGTAGGCAGCTGTGAAGTTCCCGAGAGAGCAAAAGTCATCTTCCATGGCAAACAACCTGGTGAGGATGAAGGGATGTGTCTGTATCAGCCTCTATCAACTTAATGTAGAGAAGATAGACCAAACCAGGCCTGTGTGAAGAGGTGTTCCCAGGTGCCTATGGTTGATATACCATTCTAACTTTTGAAAGTGTTACAGGAAGTAGGAACAGCCTCCATCTCATGGGCCCTTAGAAGTAACTATTTGGACAAAGTTGTTGCCAAAGCAGTGACCTCATTCAGTTTCTGAAGGAAGTGACCTCACCTCACTTCCTTTGTGATGGAACTCTCTGAACTTGGGATCCAGGAAGAATGGCACCCAGAGCCAGTCGCAGTCCCAGGCCCAGTGGTCTCAGTTGCTTCAATTTACCAAGGACAGAGTCAGTCTTTCTTAGTGCCTACAGATGTGAGGATGTTCAAATGCCAGAAAAGCTCTGAAGAGGGGCCTTTCCTGAGAAAGCAGGTAGTGGCTCACCCATGGCTAATGACAACTTCACAGAATTGGCCAAGGAGACCAGATTTGAGACAGGACAGGCCATTTGGGGGGAATATAGTATGGCCCACCATTCAGAGGACACTCTGGGTAATCACAGAACTACTTGGAGCAAAGGTGATGCCTTTGTGGGTGTGGTTGTATGTTCATGGTCTTGTCTCATGTTCTGAGAATAGGTAGGAAAGACTGTTTGTTTGGATTGGCGTGGACTGTTTCTAGTTAGTCGTTTTGCAATGCGAGTGCTTCTATGTCTGTGTATCCCACTGTGTCCGTGGTTGTAGACATTAGAAATAAGAATGCATCAAAGGATGTGTCCTGTCTAGTAGAAAGCTTCCCAGCATTCATTTTGCCCAATTTATAAATGGACTGTGGCTTTTGTTATCATAGGGCAACACCTGATATCTTCATAAGTTTCTGTTTTCTTTCTGAATTCTGGACACTCTGCAGAATAGCTTCATGGTTTTGTGTCCAAGATATTTACCACCTAAAAGCTCTGTTATATGGCCATGTAGTGGGTAGCTAGTGTGACCAGGAAAGTCTCAGTGGAGAAACCCTGATTTGGGCTTTTTGCTTACCTATTGTTCTGTTGCCCTGAATATCAGGAAGGTATTTACCACAGGCCAATTCTTTGTGAAGCCTGAAGAAAAAAGTTTTCAAATGGAAATGAATGGACATCACCTGTAGCTCTTTGCTTAATTGCTTTGGAAATGGATTTGTCTGAAACAGCCTCTTGGCCCTGTGTGAGGCTGTGGTTAGATTCTCAGCACCTGATGGATCCCATGTGTTCATCCAAAACCAAAATGATCAAAAGATCAGTCATTGCGGATGAAGTCTCTTGCCTTCCTCTGTAAGGTTCCTGACCTCCATCAAGTGAGAAGAGGGATTCTTTGGGTAAAATGCATTCTTCAAAGCCAAGGAGAGGCAAGCCCAAAGGTGCTTGCATTTTCTCATGCTTCCAATTCACATAAAGATTCTAAACCCCACAGTCAGTCGTCCTCAAATTGGAGAAGCAGAGCAGTATTAACGGCACACTATTTGATCACTCCAGGTTCACAGGAAGGTGTTCAGGCCACCCCGACTTTAGGCAAATGAGGGGCAAGGGAGCTAACTTTGGACACTATCTTGTTCTGCATCCCTCATGGAAACCTCCAGCCAGAGTTTATAATGAGTATCTATATGGAAGAAGATGAGGGCCTTGTGGGAGTGTTTGGGTTTTAATTTTGGAAGTTTGTGTGGCGATTGAAAAAGATGACTGGCTCCACCTGGTCTTGAACTCTGGTGTGATTCCCCTTAGAGACTGAGTTCTGCAACTGACCTCAGAGAATTATTGCCATGAGTTGTGTTGGGATTTTAGGAGGCCATGAATGACAGTCGCCCTTTGAAACTGAGATCTGTGCCCAGAAAGGCTTTCCACAAGGCACGAGGAATCTCAGCCAGAATATCACATGATTTTATTCTGAAAGACTTGGCAGCCATAGTTGAGAGGCAAAACACACATGATCTCACATTGCAGACCTCAATGGGCCTGGCTTCATGTGACCTTTTGGCGACCCTTTGGGAAGCCTTGCATGTGAGTGTTCTCCAGAGCTTTCATTGAAATGAGCTTCCTCAACATTTAATGGTTCCTGAGTGAATTGAAAATCATAGTGCCTCCAACTTCATCCTTGAAAAATGGCTAGAGAAATACCATGGAATTTTTGAAATTTTCATGACCAGGTGGCACTGGAGAACTTTTTGATGTCCAGTTGCTGATCATGAGTATACCAGACAGTGCCTTGATTGACTGCGTTTCTTAAAAATGGTGTAGAACAGAGATGCCAGTAAGTTGGAGCCTGCTGAGTAGTGGGCCTAGAACAGTGGTGGGCAGGTGTGTGATAAAACATCTGTGTTGGGGCCATGTAAATCTGCCATTGGCTTCCAAATGGCTTGTAACTGACATGGTGCAGCAAGCAGACCCTTATATGTAAAGGCATCTTGTTATGTGGAGAGGTTTCAGGGCAATGTTCAGAATCAGGATGCTATGGTCAAGGGCGCAAACTATGTGAAATAGAAGCCTGACTGGTGCATTCTCCTGCAGACCCTGAGGCACCACATGTGACAGAACTCCCTCCAGCACTCTGACCAAGTTGAACTCCTTGTATTTGTGAAGCAAATAACAAACTCCCAGTGCTCTACTAAGAAAAGTAGAGCATGATCAATTAGCTTCACAGTCCACACAGAGAGACCCTTAGACTCCAGTTGTCACAGTTTACCTACAAAGTGAGAATTCAGCACTGCTGCCTCATGTTCATTGGAAAATAAGATACCATGTCCCCCAGGTCACATAGATGCAGACCAGTTTTGATGCTCTCACTATAGAGGAAGCTAAAGCTTCGGACCACAACATACATTTTAAGTGCCCAAACTCAGAGGCAGTTTCTCAATATGTCTTTAGGCCTGCAGAGCTCCATGTTTGTGGAGTGTTTACCCTGTCCCTTACTTTTGGAAACTCCTCTACCACCTCCAAGCTTGTGAACACCGAGAATATTCCATTCCAGATATGTATTCACAGATTTTCTAACTCTTCTCCTCTAATTGTGTCTTATTAGGGGAGAAGGTAATGTCAAGGCATTGTTGTGAATGAGAGTGGGAAGATTTTTGTATCACACATATTTGCAAACACAATGGGTTTATTTTCCTATTTTCTATTCGAAATACTGAATCTCTGACACTAATCCATAACCTACTAGAATCTGACTACTAATCCTAATATGATGGAGAATAGTAACCCTAACAGAATGGAAATACAAACAGTTCAGAGAAGGCATGGTGTATACTTGGACTTCCCTTTTGCATTATATGGGGTTGGAGTTATAAATATAGTCAATGTTTATTGAAATATTTCTCCATGTGTTTTTAACGTTAACAAATATGTGAATTCCTCTCCCCTTTCTCTGTCACCTATTCAGCACATGTATTTTTATATGCTCATATAGAATACTACCTGGTATCACACAGACTTTCTTCTGAGGTGGCTGACTTGGCAGATACAAATTGTGAGAAGAGATCACTCCTCCTAAACCCTTTTGGAACTGAAATTTCAACCTATGGGTGAGCCTCCTAGTTGAACAACATTATACATAAATCCATTTTCAGTAAAATGTATTTTTTTGGATATGTGAAGAATATATATTTCATTTTGAATTTCGATTGGCATATATATTGCTACTTTTTAATGTCTGTGAGTGTGTTTCTGTGTATATATATATATATATATATATATATATATATATATATATATATCACTCTCCAGATTTTTCAAAATATGAAATATATGTGTCTTATTATACACTCCCTAAAATCATTCATATTCACGTATGTGAATTTATAATCAACTTTTCACAAGATTATTCTCAGAAATTCAGATTATTCATTCACCTGAAATACATATTTGTTTCCTAATACTGAAAACTAACTTCAGTAAATGCTGCATACAAAGCATAATATTTCATCATTGCCTGATGGCCACGAATAGAGTGCATCACACCCAGTGTAACGCGCCACTGCACAGGTGAATAACGAGATAGAACCACAAAAAACTATCTTGTTAAGAACTTACAGCAAAATGGGGGTGCACCAAAACCTATAAGAAAGATTTTTAGCACTGAGATCTGGTAATTGGGTCTGAAAAACGAGCCAAATGTGCAACCGGAGATCCAGTCTGACTGATCCTCAAAACAATAGAGTGTCTGGGTTCCAATAGACACCCTCCACACCCAACAAATGACAGGCCCAGAATACAGATTGAACTGCAGAGGAGCATCACTCATGGGAAATCTAGTCTAGCAGGAGAAACCTGGACTAGCAGGAGAAACCAGGGGACTAGAGGCCAGGCTCTTGTGACTGGGAAGCTGGAGAACACAGAAGCGCAGGTGACAGTCCACCTGCTGTCCGCGTGACTGGGCGTCTGGAGAACACCGGCGCGCAGGAGACCGACTGCGCCACTGGGTGGCTAGTGATTGCCCACCCGCCAGTGACCTAGAGCTGAAACCAACTGGAGACAGTCCAGTTCCATCCCCGTATTCGAACATTTCGGCAAGGAGCCTGGGCCCGCCAAAGCAGAGGGGTGACGTCACTAGAGCTTGGCCTTCGGAATTCCCTACAAGTGGAATCCACTTTAGCAGGCATAGTCTACCAACACAAAGGAGAGACAACAGAGATACACAACACCGAAACAAATCTATAGAATAAAACAGAAACACAGCAATCAAATAGAGCTGGAAAGTAACATGAGCATCATGAAAAAACAAGGGAAAGAAAGGAGTGCAAACAATGCAGGACAACTTAATTCTACAGGAGGACCTAGAAGCATCAGAAACAGGGATAGGGAAAGAACTTAAGGCATACCTAACTCAGATGGAAAGGAATATTAGAGAAGACATGAGGCAGCAAGTCCAAGCAATAAAAGTATATTTTGAAAATGAATTAAACAAACAAACTCAAATGGCAAACAACGAGCTTTACCAGGAGATAGAGATCTTAAAAGAAATCAAACAGTAATACTAGAAATGCAGGAAAGTATTAACCAAATTAAACACTCAAACGAGAATATTACAAATAGACTAGATCAAGCAGAAGTCAGAATTTCAGATAATGAAGACAAAGTTTATCAACTTGAAAAGAATATAATCAACACAGAAAAGAGGCTTAAATCCCATTAGCAATCTATTCAAGAGATATTGGATGTCATAAAAAATGAGAGTCATTGGGATAGAAGAAGGCATAGAGATTCAAACCAAAGGAATGGAGAACATATTAAATAAAATAATTCTAGAAAACATCCCAGAGATGAAAGATGGATCGGATTGTCAAATCCTGGAAGCCTACAGGACCCCAAACATTCAAAATCATAATAGACAAACACCAAGACATATAATTATGAAGATAGCCAACATACAGAACAAGGAGAGAATATTAAACACTATAAGAGAAAGGAGGCAGATTACATTCAGGGGAAAACCAATTAGGTTAATGACTGATTTTTCATCACAGACTTTGAAAGCGAGAAGATCCTTGAACAATGTATTTCAAATGCTGAAAAATAATGGATTCCAACCAAGAATACTGTATCCAGCAAAATTAAGGTTCAGATTTGAAAACGAAATTAAAGTCATTCACAATAAACAAAAGCTAAAAGAATTCGCAGCCAGAAAACCAGCACTGCAAAGCATTTTGAGCAAAATACTACGAGAAGAGGAATTGATAAATAGTGCCGAAAACTAACAGCAGGAGGTATCTCAGTAAAGGGGGAGGAAAATAACCAAAAAAGTAAAAACTAGCCAAACTAAAACATAATAAATAAATAAACATGATTGGAAGAACAAATCATATTTCAATTGTAACCTTATATGTTAATGGCCTAAATTCACCAATCAAGAGAATGGGCTAGTAACCTGGATCAAAAAAAATAAATCCAACAATATGCTGCCTTAAGGAGACTCATATGATAGGAAAAGACATACACAGGGTGAAGGTAAAAGGTTGGGAAAAATCATACCACTCACATGGCCCTCAGAAGCAAGAAGGAGTGGCCATACTCATGTGGAATAAAATCAACTTCAAACCTAAGTTAATCAAAAGGGATAAAGAAGGACACTATATTCTGTTAAAAGAAACCATCCACCAACAAGACATAACAATTATGAATTTGTATGCACCAAGCAATGGAGCTGCAATGTTCATAAAACAAACTCTCCTCAAGTTCAATAGCCAAATAGACTACAACACAATAATTATGGGTGACTTCAAGACACCACTCTCGGCATTAGACAGATTCTCTAGACAAGAACTGAATAAAGAAACTATCAAACTCAACAGCACAATTTGTAACCTAGACTTAAACGACATATATAGAATATATCAGCCATCATCAAGTGGATACACGTTCTTCTCAGTTTCACATGGATCCTACTGAAAGATAGACCATATATTATGCCATAGGGCAATTCTTAGTAAATATAAAAGCATGGACATTATACCATGCACTATATCTGATAATAATGGAATGAAGCTGGAAATCAATGATGAAAGAAAGAAGGAAAAATCCTACATCACATGGAAAATGAACAACATGCTACTGAATGATCAATGGGTTACAGAAGACATAATGGAGGAGATAAAAAAAATTCTTAGAGACAAATGACAATACAGACACAACATACCGGAATTGATGGGACACAATGAAAGCAGTTTAAGAGGGAAGTTCATTTCTTGGAGTTCTTTCCTCAAAAAAAGAAAAAAATCAACAAATAAATGAACTCACACTACACCTCAAAAACCTAGAAAAGGAAGAGCAAAACAACAGCAAATGTAGTAGAAGACAAGAAATAATTAAATTTAGAGCAGAAATCAACAAAATTGAAACAAAAAAAAATTAAAAAATTTGATAAAACTAAAAGTTGGTTCTTTGAAAAAATAAATAAGATTGACAGGCCCACAGCCATGCTAATGAAGAGAAGAAGAGAGAGAACTCAAATTACTAACATACGGGATGAAACAGGCAATATCACAACAGACACTACAGAAATACAGAAGATAATTAGAAAGTATTTTGAAACACTATATTCCAATAAAATAGAAGATAGTGAAGATATCGATGAATTTTTTAAGTCATATGATCTGCCCAGATTGAGTCAGGAAGACACACGCAATTTAAACAGACCAATAACAAAGGAAGAAATGAAAGAAGCCATCAAAAACTACCAACCAAAAGAAGCCATGGACCGGATGGGTATACAGCGGAGTTCTACAAAACCTTTAAAGAAGAATTAATACCAATATTTTTCAAGCTATTTCAAGAAAAACAAAAAGAAGGAGCTTTTCCAAATTTATTCTATGAGGATAAATCACCCTGATCCCGAAACCAGACAAAGACACTTCAAAGAAAGAAAACTACAGACCAATATCTCTAATGAACTTCGATGCAAAACTTGTCAATAAAATCCTGGTGAATCGAATACAAAAGCATATCAAAAAAATTGTGCACCATGATCAAGTAAGATTCATCCCTGGGATGCAAGGCTTGTTCAATATATGGAAATCAATAAATGCCATTCACCACATCAATAGACATAAAGACAAGAACCATATGATCATCTCAATAGATGCAGAAAAAACATTTGACAAAGTTCAGCATCACTTTATGTTCAAAACACTAGAAAAACTAGAGATAACAGGAACTTACCTCAACATTGTGAAAGCTATATATGCTAAACCTCAGGCTAGCATCATCCTAAATGTGGAAAAACTGAAGGCATTCCCTCTAAAATCTGGAACAAAACAGGGATGCCCTCTATCACCACTTCTATTCAATTTAGTTCTTGAAATACTAGCCAGAACAATTAGACAGACAAAAAAAATTAAAGGCATAAAAATAGGAAAAGAAGTATTTAAATTATCGCTATTTGCAGATGTCATGAAAATATATTTAACAGACCCCAAAGGGTCTACAATGAAACGTCTAGAGTTAATAAATGAATTCAGCAAAGTGGCAGAATATAAAATTAACACGCATAAATGAAAGGCATTCCTGTATGTCAGCAACACAACTTCTGAAATGGAAATGAGGAAAACCACTCCATTCACAATATCCTCAAATAAAATAAGATACTTGGGAATCAACCTAACAAAAGACGTGAAAGTTTTATATACTGAAAACTACAGAACCCTAAAGAGAGAGAGAGAAGAAGATCTTAGAAGATGGAAAAACAAAAGACCCAGAATAGCAAAAGCAACTCTAAACAGAAAATATGAATCTGGAGGTATAGTGATACCAGAGTTCAAACTGTACTAAAAGCAATAGTAACAAAAACAGCGTGGTACTGGTAACAAAATAGGCAGGTGGAACAATGGTACAGAATAGAGGACACAGAAACCAATCCTCAAAATTACAACTTTCTTATATTTGAAAAAGGGGCTAAAAGCATGCAATGGAAGTAGGATAGCATCTTCAAACAATGGGGTAGGGAAAATTGGGGAAAGGTGGGGCAAGGGAGAGAAGTGAACAACAGCAGATGAGGTAGAGAAAGAAGATGGGAGGGGATGGGAGGGGGTATAGTAGGGGATAGTAGGGGATAGGAAATGTAGCAGAATACAACAGTCACTAATATGACATTATGTAAAAATGTGAATGTGTAACCGATGTGATTCTGCAACTCGTATTTGGGGAAAAATAGGAGTTCATAACCCAATTGAGTCAAATGTATGAAAGATGATATAGGATGAGCTTTGTAATGTTTTGAACAACCAATAAAAAATAAATAAATAAAGGTTTAAAGTTGAGTGGGAAGAAATCAGCTAAAAAAGAGTTGAGATGCATTCATTTTGCTAAGCAGAAACTTTGTTTTGTGTACTTGTAACTATCACAAATTTATTTTACCAGAAAACTGGCTTTTAAAAATGCACATAATTGAGATTAAAGGATAATCCACTTACCTTCAAGAAAAACTCATAGCATTTCCTATATTTTTCATATTTTATTTTTTTGTGAATATTTTGACATGGACCAGGTCTAGACTTAGGCTATTCTTCCAGAATACTACCTCATCTGACAAGTTGGTACAATGTGTTGGATTGTTCTTTTCATCTTTTATTTAATAGTTTCTAGATGATAATGTGTATTTTTCCATATGTTTGTTTGGACATACATACCCAACTATATCTTTGCATTTTCTGTTTTACTGGGGAAGAGACTCATCAAAAGCTCTTTATTATATGTATCAACAATCAAACATTTAGAGCATGCAATTATACATAATTTTGCATGAAAATATTTTGTACCATTTTTATAAAGATTTAGAATTATTAATACTGTCCCTACTGTAATTAGTAACTCCTTACAAAAAGAATTAATCAATTGACTTTATATCAATTATGAATATGAAAATTACTAAAATAAGTATTTGGCAATTAATATGCAATTGATAGAAAGTGAAATCACAAGAATGCCATTTAAAATGTCAGTGCATATGGTCCTTAAATAGTAGGTTATTCAAAAAAAAATTTCTCTAAATCAAAAGAGTTAATATGCCATATTACAGCTAAATGTGATATAAAAACCTTAAATTATCAGTATTGATAAATAAGAATGATACCTGTTTACTTAAATATGTTTATTTGATTTTCACTGTAGGATGTTAATTCTGGAAGACTTGAGAATTAAGAAAGACTTGGTCTATATTATTTCTAACAGGCTAATCAAAGTACTTTTAAATATATATGTATATATATATATAATATATGTAACACATATGCCTGAATATAGATACATATGCATAATAAATGTATTGTAATATATTTATCAGGTGGTTATAATTTTTAAATTTTCTCAAGAAAAAAGAATGACTATAAAAAACAGTTTTAAATGTAAATTTCATAGCATAGTACTGTTTGTAATGCTATGAGAGAAAAATACTTATGGAGGGAAAATGAAAAAGGAAGAGAGAGAAGGGGGAAAATGAGGAAGAAAGTGAGTAAAGAAGAGGGAGAGGAGTGTTTGATGAAAAGATAAAAGTGGAGGGGCTGGGTTTGTGACTCAGTGTTAACATGCTTGTCTAGCATGTGTGAGGCAGTGGGTTATATTCTCAGCACCACATACGAATAAATAAAATGAAGGTCTATCAACAACTGAAAAAATAAAAATGGGAGAAATATTACCAAAATTCCAAGATTTTATGAATGTTAAATACAAAAAATTATGTTGCATAGCCTTATGTAAATTCTAGACTCCCCAAAATAATCATTAAATGCTAGATTATTAGTGTTATAACTAAAAATCCATTGCTCTTTCTTCTACATTCTGTGGCATGCTAGTGCTAAAATAAATTGTATTATAACACCAAAATAAAATTCTAATATTTATACAGTAACTGACCCAGTTTAACATCAATGCAAGAAGATTCCTATGTGATATAATGTGTATTTTGACGTTCATTTTTATTCAACACTGGTACATTACTATTTCTCCAGTTAATGCACATCATAGGATGTATATTTCATCCACAATTTAGCAAATATAGACACATTTGTTTTGCTTTCAATCACTTTTGCTTCAGAACACATGTATTCCTCCATGTTTCTTGACTTCTCTTTTTGTGACACTTCTTTCCAAACACATTATTTTCGATTTCCATTATCACTTTTGAAGCAAAACTGACACACCCATCATGATAAAACATAACAATAATATTACCATTAGATGTAAAACTGGTTTAAATGAATGATTGTACATCAATATAAGATTTCTTGTATACTTTCAGATATCAATTCAATCCATTATTCAAAGTGAAACCAGTTATATCATTTATTCACAGTATGGTCTATTCATGCATTGTCTATATATTGATAGACACATGGTACACCTCTGTGTACTCCCAACAATAATTTCTATATCTTCAAAATATTGCTCCCAGAAATGGTGGAAAAAATATGCATGTCAACTGATCTACATATACATTTTATCACAGTAATATTCTGGACACAAAATGCAAAGGTCACACTTATGACTGTCCCAAAGCCTAAATGGAAAGTGAACATGGATTACTAAAAACATCCATGTCCAGGTTGCCTAATGCTCTCAAATGTCAATCCTATTGGTGATTACATATGTGTTTCTTCCTAAGACTACATTTTCAATCTCACCCTGTTGAAACTGTCTAAACCTCTCACTCATTTTATAATTTGCCTGATTTCCTACTCTCTATTCACATCTGCTTTCCTACTTTTTTCCCCAGTTCATCATTGTGACTGACTCTTCACATGTGCTGACATTTATATTCAATCTCTACCAGAAACCCTATTGCTAAAGAACTTTTGGTCCAAATTCTATACTCAATCTTCTTCGTAATCCTACCGACTATATTCCTAATCCTAGCAAAAATCCCTTTTTTAACTGGATGCTCTCTTCTACATTCAATCATCGAAGGTACAAGGATCTATGCCATTGCATATCAATTTATCTGAGACATATGTGCAGAACATAATTCAAAGCTAAGTATCCCACTCAAAGGCCAAATTCCCTTCTAGGATTCAAATCTTACCTAGATTTATATTTCAATACTTATATTTCACCTATATTTTCATGTAAATATCGCAGGTTTCCAATAACATTGTTCATCAAGCAGAATGATTCCTAACCCATATTGAACATGTTATTAATCCTAACCATACACTGTTCCTCAATCTAACTTTACAGAAGAGCAGAGACAGAGTTGGTATTACAATACAGGAATGTATGGATCTTCCACCTGCTGAGAACCTCAAAGGTCCATGTAGAAATAATCCCTGGAGAATGTGTAGGATGCTATGAACGACCTGAGAGGGCAAAAGTCATCTTCCATGGCAAAAAAACATGGTCAGGATAAAGGGTTGGGTCTTAATCAGAATCTCTCTTCTTAATGTAGAGAAGATGGACCAAACCAAGCCTCTTTGGAGAGCTGTTCCCCAGTACCTATGGTTGATATACCATTCTAACTTATGAAAATGTCAGAGGAAGTAGGTGCAGCCTCCATCTCATGGGACCCTTGGAAGCATCTGTTAGGACAAAGTGGTTGCCAAGGCTGTGACCTCATTCAGTTCCTGAAGGAAGTGACCTACCTCACTTTCTTGGTGATGGAATCTCTGAACTTGGGATCCAGGAAACCAGGCACACAGAGCCAGTCCCAGTACCAGTCCCAGTGGTCTCACTTGTTTGGATTTACCAAGGACAGAGTCAGTCTTTCTTGGTACCTACTGATTTGAGGATGGCCAAATGCCAGAAAAGCTCTGAAGAGGGGCCCTTCCTGAGAAAGCAGAAAGTGGCTCACCAATGGATCCTCACAACTTCACAGAGTTGGCCAAAGAAAACAGATCTGAGACAAGACAGGCCATTTTGGGGTAACATAGTATGGCCCACCATTCAGAGGACACACTGTATAGTCACAGACCTACTTGGGGAAAGGAGGTGCCTTTGTGGATGTGGGTGTGAGTTTTTGGTTCTGTCTCATCTTCTGAGAATAGGTGGAAAAGGCGGGTTTTTTTTGGTTTGGTGTGGACTCTTTATAGTAGGTCGTTTGACAAGGTGAGTGTTTCTTTATCTATGTATTCCACTGTGTCCATGGTTGAAGACATTAGAAAAGAGAATGCATCAAGGATGTGTCCTGTCTATTAGGAAGCTTCCCAGCATTCATCCTGCCCGATTTATTAATGGACTGTGGCTTGTCTTATAGATGTGCAACACCTACTAAATTCCTAAGTTCATGTTTTCTTCCTAAATTCTGGCCACTCTCCAAAATAGTCTTATGGATTTGTGTCCAAGATATGTACCCCTCCAAGCTCTGTGACATGGCCATGTACTGGATAGCTGAAGGAAATGGGAGCATCTCAGAAAACACAGATATCAGTGTGACCAGTAATGTCTCATTGGAAAAACCCTTCTTTTGGCCTTTTGCTTACCTATTGTTCTGTTGACCTGAATGTCAGGAGGTCTTTGCCTCAGTCCACCCATTTGGGAAGACTGATGAAAACTGTTTTCAAATGGAAATGCATGCACATCACCTGTCGCTCTTTGTTTAATTGCTTAGGATAAGGATGTGTCTGATTCAGCCTCTTGGCCCTGTGTGATGCTGTGGCTTAGATTCTCAGCACCTCATGGATCTAAAGAAAGATTCCATGTGTGTATCCAAAACAAAAATGGTAAAAAACCACGCTGACTTTAGGAAAATAAGTGGCAAGGGAGCTCTTTTGAACACTGTCTTGGGCTGCGCCCCTCATGGAAAACTCCAGCAAGAGGTTATGATTAGTGTCTATATGGAAGAGGATGAGGGCCTTGTGGTAGTGTTTTGGTTTTAATTGTGTTTATTTGTGTGGTGGTTGGAAGTGATGACTGGGTCCACCTGGGCTTGAACTCTGGTGTGATACCCTTAGAGACTGAGGTCTAGAACTGACGTCAGAGAAGTATTGCCATGAATTGTGTTGGGGTTTTAGGAGGCCATGCATGAGAGTCGCTCTTGGAAACTGAGATCTTGGACCAGGGTAGCTTTCCACAGAACACTGGGAATCTCAGCCAGGATATCACATGATTTCATTCTGAAAGACTTGGCAGCAATAGTTGAGAGTCAAAACTCACATGGACCTCATATTGTAGACCTCAATGGGCCTGGCTTCATGTGACTTTTTGGTCACTCTTTGGGAAGACTTTCCTCTGAGAGTTCTCCAGAACTTTCATTGAAATAAACTTCCTCAACATTTAATGGTTCCTGAATAAATTTAAACCCACAGTGCCTCCAACTTCATCCTTTAAAAATGGCTAGATAAGTACCATGACATTTTTTAAATTCCCATGAGCAGATGGCACTGGAGTAACTTTGGATCTTATGCTGTTGATCATGAGTGTACAAGACAGTGCCTTGATTGACTTGGTTTCATGAGAATGGTGTAGAACAGAGATGCCAGTAATTTGGAGACTGCTGAGTTGGGGCCTAGAGCAGTGATGTGCAGGTGTGTGATAAAACATCTGTGTTGGGGCCATGTGGATCTGCCATTGGCTTCCAAATGGCTTGTGACTGACATGCTGCAGCCAGCAGACCCTTATATGTAAAGGCATCTTGTTATATGGAGATTTTTCAGGGCAATGTTCAGAATCAAGTTGCTATGGTCAAGGGGGCAAGCATGTGCGATAGAAGCCTGGTTGGTGCATTTATATGCAGACCCTGACACACCACATGTGACAGAAATCCCTCCAGCACTGTGCCCCAGTTGAAATCCTTGTATTTCAAGAAGCAAATACCAAACTCCAAGTGCAGCAGCAAGAAACACCACGAAAACTGGAGGATTACCAACTGGGTTCACAGTCCAAACAGGGAGACACTTAGCCCCAAGTTGCCACAGTTTACCTACAAAGAGAGAATTCAGAACTGCTGCCACATGTTCATTAGGAAAATAAGAAACAACATCCTCCAGGTCACATAGATGAAGACCCAGTTTGATGGTCTCACTACAAAGAAAGCTAAAGCTTCTGACAACAACGTATATTTCAAGTGCCCAACCTCAGAGGCAGTTTCTCAAGAAGTCTTTAGGCAAGCAGAGCTCCATGTTTCTGGAGTGTTTACCCTTTCCCTTACTTTTGGAAACTCCTCTACCACCTTCAAGGTTGTGAACTCCTGAGCATTTTCCATTCCAGATATGTATTAACAGATTTTCTAATTCTTCTCCTCTAATTGTGTCTTACTTGGGGCGAAGGTAATGTCAAGGCATTTTTCTGGATGAGAGTGGAAAGATTTTTGTTTAGCATATATTTGCATACACATTGGATTCATTTTCCTATTTTCCATTTGAAATACTGAATCCCTGACACTAACCCATACTGTACTAGAATCTGACTACTAATCCTAATATGATGGAGAAAAAGAATCCTAACAGAAAAGAAATAGAAGCTGTTCAGAGAAGGCATGGTATATATTTGGACTTGCCTTTTGCAAGTAGGTGTTATAATTCTAGTCAATTTTTAATTGAAATAGTCCTCCATGTATTTTTAAAGTTAACAAATATGTGAATTCCTGTCTCCCTTTCTCTGTATCCTATTCAGCACATCTATTTTATATGCACTTAAAGAATCCTACCTTTTATCACGTGTATATTTTTGTGCGGTAGCTGATTTGGCAGATACAAATTTTGAGAAGAGATCACTCCTCCTAGATGCTGTTGGAACTGAAAATTGAACCTATGGGTGAGCTTCCTAGGAGAACAACATTATACATAAATCCCTGTTAAGTAAATTGAATATTTTTAGATCTGTGAATGATGTATATTTCATGGTGAATTTCGATTGGCATATATGTTGATACATTTTAAAATTTGTGTGTGTGTGTGTGTGTGTATACACACATACACACTCTCCAGATTTTTCAAAATATGAAATATATGTGTCTTATTTACACTCCCTAAATTCATTCATGTTCAAGTATGTGGATTTATAATCAACTTTTCACGAGATTATTTTCAGAAATATTCATCCACCTGAAATTCATATTTGTTTTCTATTACTGAAAACTAACTTCAGTGAATGGTGCATACGTATCCTGTTGATAGTCACAGCCGAAGGGGCCACAGCAAACTTCCAGGTGTCAGCAAACTTTCAGCTGCAGGCTGATGATTGGCTCACAGCGGCCTTAGCAACTTCTAGCTCATTGTCTCCTCTGTGGTGATGCTCATTGGAGATGCTCATTGAGATGTTTCCCCGCCTTTCAGACTTCCAGCTTATGATTGGCTCACAGCAGCCCCAGCAACATCTAGCTGATTGGCTCCTCTGCGGTGATGCTTATTGGGCTGTTTCCCTGCCCATTCAGACCATGGAGCTGCTCATTGGGGGACTTTTTTGGCTCTGCCCACGTGACCCAGCCAATCTGCCTCAAGAGCAGGAGGATTGTGAGAAGTGGATAGAGGCTTGTGTGGGAGGGAGAGGCTTTTGGGAAGCTGGTGTTGGGAGTTGGGGTTCTGAGGATTTTTCCTGAGAGGCTGTTTTGCTTGGCGTGTGTGGTTCTAAAAATAAAGTTAGTTTCTTTTGACAAGTGGATTCTGATTGTGCCCAGCCAGACAGCGGCATTTGGTGGCTCATATGGGGAGCGACTGAGGGTAACTGATAAGGTAAACTGCTCGCTCTTGAGGGCAGGGCGAGAGGATGGGTAGCCATTTTATGATTCCTCTTTTGTTTTAAGTTGCCTGTCCCTGGAGATGAGTGAGATGGAAGAAAAACTGCTCACATCTGAGGAAAAACTATTTGTGTCTGAGGAACAGATAGGGAGAAAGGCTATAATAATTTTTTGTTGTTCCATTTTTATTTCGTTCTATCTCTTTTTTTGTTTGGTGTTATCTTGTTGGTTTGTATTATAGTAGAAATATGGGATCAAAAATTAGTAAAAAACAAACCAAAAAAGTGTTAAGTAAATTTTTAGAGGAAGGAGGCATCCCAGTAAAATCAAGAGCAGTCATGGCAATTGTTGATACAATACAAAAATGTAGACCATGGCTTTTTAAGGAGGAGTTGTTAAATATATCACAATGGAACCATCATGGTGCAGATTTAAAAAGAATAGAAAAGAAAAGCCCAGGGATTCTGCCAGTTGGCACATTGCCATTGTGGACATTCATTTCTTGTTTGCTTAGTTCAAAGCCTTCAGTTCAGTCAATGGTAGAGGAAGAAGAAGACATATTGATTCAAGTAAAACAGAAGGTGTCTCAAGTTAGTCAGACAGAAGAAAAAATTCAAGTAAAAGAGAAGGTCTCTCGAGCTAGTCAGATAGAGGAAACTATTCAAGTAAAAGAGAACGTCTCTCGAACTAGTCAGACAGAGGAAAAAATTCAAGTAAAAGACAAGGCCTCTAAAGCTAGTTAGACAGAGAAAGAAAGTGTAAAACAGTAAAAAACATCAGGGGAAATTTACAACAGGAGACTGCTACTAACACCTTTCTATCACCAGATGACATAAGTGTCCAACTAACAAGGCCACTTTCTTATGCTGGGAGGCCCCCAACTCCCGCAGTTGATAGTTAGGATCCTGAGACAAGATCTCAAATATTAACATGCCCTGTATTTGAGGGAGGAGGGCAGCGTGTTTACCATGCTTTAAATTTCAAAACAGTGAAGCAGCTAAAAGAGGCTGTAACAACCTATCGTCCTCAAGCACCCTTCAATGTAATCATGGTCGAATCCATTAACAACTTGAACATGAAGCCAGTGGATTGGGCTAATATGTGTAATGTTGTGCTAAATGGAGGACAATGCATGTTATGGAAGGTTGCCAATGAGGAATGTTGAAAGGAGACAGCTAGGCGAAATGCAGGAGCTGGTTATCCTCAGAGAAATCTAGATATGTTGTTAGGAAAGGGACCTTATGAAGATCAGCAGCAGCAAATTGCATATGATCATGGTGTATGTGCACAAATTGGTGTAGATGCAATTAAGGCATGGAAGACTTTACAAGAACATGGAGGTTTACAAGGTCAATTATCTAAGGTAATACAAGGAGCTAATGAACCTTATGCTGAATCTGTAGATAGGCTTATTCAAAGAGCTACCAGAGTTTTTGGGAATACAGAACAAGCAATGCCATTACTAAAACAACTGGCTTATGAGCAAGCGAATCGTTGTTGCAGAGATATCATTAGACCATGGAAAAATGAAGATTTAAACACATTGATTTAATTATGTAGAGACATTAATGAACAAGAGCAAGTCATGGCAGCTGCAGTAAAACAGGCTTTAGTTGCCAGATACATTAATGAACAAGGGCAAATTGTGGCAGCTACAGTAAAACAGGCTTTAGATGCCAGACCAAGAACATGCTACCAATGTGAAGAAACAGGACATTTTAAAAGGAATTGGCCTATAGAAGGAGGGTTTAACAATATTAGGTATCAAAGGAGTAGAATACCAGGTATTTGGCCACAATGCCATAGAGGGAGACATTGGGCTAATGAGTGCTGTTCTCAAACCACCATAGAGGGTACTCAATTATCAAAAAATGAACAAGGACCAGGTGTTTATCCACGATATCATGGAGAAAGGCATTGGGCTCAATTGCCAAATAAATGGACAGGGGGTTCCAATGCTCCGGGGCCCCAAACCACAAATATACAGAGCACTGGAGGAACCCAGCAACCCCATCAGGGTAGTGCCCAGGACACATTGTCCATCAGATCCCTCATCAGACAAACCAGAGGGAGCACAGTGTTGGACATCTGCGCCTCTGCCAGATCAGTACTAACTCCAGAGATGGGAGTTCAAATCATTCCCACAGGGGTAAAAGGACCTCTTCCCAAAGGAACCATGGGCTTATTATTGGGATGCAGCTCTTCTACTCTAAAAGAACTTATGATAAGTCCTGGGGTGATTGATCCCGATTATGAAGGTGAAATAAAAATTATAGCCAGTTCTCCAAAGGACATATCAGTAATTTCACAAGGAGATAGAATAGCACAGTTACTAATAATACCCAGTCTGTATGATAAATTTTCCAGTCGTACTGTAGAAAGATGTTCAAAGGGATTAGGCTCCACAGGTGTAGATTTGGCTATGCTTTCTTTAAATTTAGATTCTCGCCCCATGCTAAAACTAAATATTCAAGGGCATGAATTGAATGGGCTACTGGATACAGGTGCAGACATTAGCATCATCTCTCATCAAGAATGGCAAAAACATTGGCCATTACAACAAGCCACTCAAACACTTCGAGGCCTATAAGTGGCGACTAATCCCCATAGAAGTAAAATGGTATTAGATAGGAAGGATCCTAAAGGATGTGAAGGAACTATACAGCCATATGTATTGGATCATCTTCCCATAAATTTATGGGGACGAGATGTCCTAGATCAATTAGGTTTGACATTAACAAATAACATCAACCAAAATGCAGCCACTATTATGACTAGACAAGGTTTTAGGAAAGAAAAAAGATTAGAAAAACAAGAATAAGTCATAGCAGCACCAATACAAATAGATCAAGGAACAGAGAGACATGGGTTGGATTTTCAGAAAGGGCCACTGAGACAATAAAAATTACCTGAAAATCAGAAAGACAGTATGGGTTCCTCAGTGGCCCCTGACTAAAGAAAAGATACAAGCAGTCCATGACCTGGTAAAACAACAATTAGCAGAAGGACATATACAACCGACTGTATATCCCCAAAATACTCCCATTTATGTCATCAAAAAGAAATCTGGTAAATGGAGACTATTGCAAGATTTTAGAGCCATTAATAATGAGATGGTTATTATGGGACCTGCTCAATCAGGGATTCCTCAATTGTCTGCTTTGCCAATAACCTGGTATGTTTTAGGTATAGATATTAAATATTGTTTTTTTTTTCAATTATAATTCATCCTAAGGATAGTCCAGGTTTTGCTTTTACTATCCCTGCACTGAATCATGAAGGTCCTGATCAGAGATATGAATGGAAAGTACTCCCTCAAGGGATGGCTAACAGCCCAACTATGTGTCATATTTATGTTAACAAAGTAATCCAGCCACTTAGAAATCAAAATTCTGAACACAAATATTTCACTATATGGATGATGTATTATTAGCACACAAAGCTAAAAACACATTGCTAGAAAGTTATGCCACACTTACAAACTTATTAAAAATTATAATGTAGAGATAGCAATAGATAAAGTACAATTAAATTTTCCAATTAATTATTTAGGAGTTCTGTTATCCTCAACCATGTTCAGTCCACCAAAAATTCAAATACGAGTAGATCAACTCAAATCACATAACGACTTTCAAAAGTTATTAGGAGACATAAATTGGATAAGGCCTTATCTAGGTATACCAACAGGAGAGTTGGGACCTTTATTTGATATCCTAAAAGGTCTATCAGATAAAAATTCACCCCGCATGTTAACACCTGAAGCAAGAAAGGCATTAAAAATCAATGAAACATATATGGAAAATATGCATTTGGATAGAATTGATATAAGTTTGCCTTTATTATTTATTGTACTACCAACAAAAAATATTCCTACAGGAGTATTTTGGCAAGAAGGTCCATTATTATGGATACATTTATCTTATTCTCCTTACACTATTCTTACTAGGTATCCTGAGGCTTTAGGATAATTAATACTCAAAGTAATTAAAGCAGCAAAGGGAGTGTTTGGAATTTCTTCGAATAAAATTTTTACTCCATATACTCTGAATCAAATTGATGAGTTAGCTAATGAGTTAAATACTTGGGCAATAATCATGGTCCAATCTAATGTTTCATTTGATAACCACTTACCATCTAACCCTTTATTGTCTTTTTGGTCATCGCATCCTGTAATTTTTCCAAAATTGAGAAGAAAAACACTTATCATGAATGCTTCAAATATATTCACTGATGTATCAAATAATGGTACAGCAGCAATAGTTATACCTGATAAAACTTATAAATTTTTAGTACCCAAACAATCAGCTCAAAAGGTAGAGCTTAATGCAGTATTACAAGCTTTTGAGATATTTAAATATTCTGTATTTAATTTATTTTCCGATTGTCAGTATATAGTTAATGCTATAGTATCCCTTGAAGTTGCTGGTAAGATTTCTCCTTTCTCTACTGTTTTCTCTTTACTTTCCAATATAAAAAGTCTAATCTGGGACAGAAAAGATCTATTCTTTATAAGACATATCAGGGCACATCCAAAAAGAAGATGATTTGACTCAAGGCCTTATCAGCTGATATCCAAAATTCCAGTTTGACTATCCTTACATCTGAGATAGAACCAGGATGCTTTTTTCATTATCTATTTTATTATTGCCCTTTCCCACATTCTATTTTGTTTTTTGAGCTCATACAGACCTAGTTTAATGTTTTGCTGATCAGTTCTATTTTTTGACAAAAGAGTTTTTGAACATTGCAATGGAGATTTCACGTGTAAAAAGTTATAAGGCCTTTACTATTAGGTTATGTGTTGTATGTATTATATTATGTGTGCACACTTGTGTTTTGTGTTATATGTTTGAATGTTCGTATGTCCATATATGATATATGATGAGCGCTCATAAAAAAAATGGATCCAAATATTTTTTTATTCACATTATTTAAATGGTTTAATTTAAATTGGGTAAAGAGCTGTTGAGGTTTGTTTTAAAATTTGAAAAAAAGGAGGTTAACAGATCTGTTTCCTTTCTTTCACCTTTCCTTTTCATTATATTTAATAATTATCTTCAAGACAATGTAAATAGTTAAGAAAATTGTTTTCTTTCAGTGCCTTCTGGAATGTTACATAATTTTTCTTTAGCCATTATTGCCAGAATTCCTATCTTCATCCCAGTGCTGGTGAAATCAAAGATAAAACCAATCTACAGCTTCTGCAATAGCCATCACTGAAATGCTTGCAGAACTTGCCTAGACACATTGAGAACTCTCCTGTATGCATTGTAAACTACCTGTTTGTGCAGCGACTTGTGGTAGTGTTCGGGTATATTTGCTGATGATGTCATCGGTGGTACAATTTTTCCAAAAGGAGCCGTCAATTGGCTTGGTGTATCTTCCTCTCTTCTGTGTGTCATTATCGTCCAGCTAATGTTTGGGGGCCATTAGAGGTGAGGCAAAGAACCTCACCACCCCCCGGTGGTACAAAGACCTCTCCACAGGTGTTGCTGTAAACTGGACCGGTAGTCAGTGATGGGTAAGATCCAATTGCAATGGTACCAACTTAACGGGTAAGGACCATATGTACTATTGGACAACCTAAGGCAGGCACTGTCCCTAAGCCACATGTGTGTTGTTTAAACAGAGAGGGGGAGATGTTGAGAGCCACATCCGAAGGGGCCCCAGCAAAATTCCAGAAGCCAGCAAACTTCCAGCTGCTGGCTGATGATTGGCTCACAGCAATATCTAGCTGATTGGCTCCTCTGCGGTGATGCTCATTGGGCTGTTTCCCTGCCCTTTCAGACCACGGAGTTGCTCATTAGGGGACTTATTTGGCTTTGCCCACATGACCTAGCCAATCGGCCTCAAGAGCAGGAGGATTGTGGGAGGTGGAGAGAGGCTTGTGTGGGAGGAAGAGGCTTTTGGGAAGCCAGTGGTGGCAGTTGGGGCTCTGAGGGTTTTTCCTGAGAGGCTGTTTTGTTTGGCGTGTGTGGTTTTAAAAATAAAGTTAGTTTCTTTTGACAAGTGGCTCCTGATTGTGCCCAGCAAGACTGCGGCATTATCCTAATATTTCTACAGTAACTGCCCCAGTTTAACAGCAATGCAAGTAGACTCTTATGGGACATGATTTGTATTTTGATGTTCATTTTTATTCAACACTGGTACATTACTATTTCTTCAGTTTATGCACATCAGAGGGTATATATTTCTTGCACAAGTTGGCAAATTTATAGGCATTTGTTTCACTTTCAATCACTTCCTGCTTCAGAACACATGCATTACTCCAGGTTTCTTAACTGGTCTATTCGTGAGACTTCTTTCCAAACATATTATTTGCGATTTTCTTTATAATTGTTTAAGCAAAACTCACACACCCTTCATGATAAACCATAACTATCATTTCACAATTAGATGTATAACTGTTTGGAATGAATGATTGTATATCAATATAAGATTTCTTATATATTTTCTGATATCAATTCAATCCATGATTTAAAGTGGAACCAGTTATATTATTTATTCACAGTATGGTCTATTCATGCATTATCTATATTCATAGACACAGGGTACACCTCTTTGTACCCCCAATACTAATTTATACGTTTTCAAAATATTGCTCCCAGTAATAGAGGAAGAAATACTCATGTAACCTGATCTAAATATGCATGTTATCACAGTAATATTCTGGACGCAAAATGCAAAATTCACACGTGTGATTGTACCAAAGCCTAAATGGACACTGAACATGGATTACTAAAAACATCCATGTCCAGCTTGCATAACGCTCTCAAATGTCAATCCTATCGGTGACTACATATTTGTTTCTTCCTAATATATTCAACCTCAAAACTGTTGAAAATGTCTAATACTATCACTCACCCTGTACTTTGCCTGTTTTCCCAATGTCTCTATTGATATCGGCTTTCCTACATATTTTCCCCAGTTCATCATTGTGACTGACCCTTCACATGTGCTGACATTGATATTCACTCTCTAACCAAAATCCAATTGCTAAAGAACTTTTGATACAAATACTAAATTCACCCTTGTTCCAAAATCTACCGACTATCTTCCTGATCCTATTGATTATCCCTGTTTGAGTGGATGTTCTCCTCTACATTCAATCATCCAAGGTACAAGTCCTATGGCATTGTATATCGACTTATCTGAGACATGTGTGCAGAACGTAATTTAAAGCTATGTATCGCAATCAATTGCCCAATGCACTTCTGAGCTTCAAATCTCACCTAGATTTCTGTTTACATACTTATATTTCACCTCTGTATTCCTATAAATATTGCAGGTTCCCAATACCATTATTCATCCCACAGAATGATTCCTAAACCAAATCGATCCTGTTATTATCCCTAACCATACACTGTTGCCTCAATCTAACATTACAAAAGAGCAGGGACAGAGTTCATCTTACAATACAGGAATGTAGGGGATCTTACACCTGCTGAGAACCTCAAATTTCTATGCAGAAATGATCCCTGGAGAAGATGAAGGCAGCTATGAAGGACCTGAGAGAGCAAAAGCCATCTTCCATGGCTAACACCTTGTGATAACGAAGGGATGTGTATGAATCAGCCTCTCTTTTCTTAATGTAGAGAAGATGGACCAAACCAGACCTGCGTGGAGAGGTGTTCCTGGGTGGCCATTGTTGATATACCATTCAAACTTGTCAAAGTGTCACAGGAAGTAGGGGCAGCCTCCATCTCATGAGACCCATGAAAGCAACTGTTAGGACAAAGTGGTTGCCAAGGCAGTGATCTCATTCAGTTCCTGAAGGAGGTGACCTACCTTACTTCGTTGGTGATGGAACTCTCTGAAATTGGGATCCAAGAAGCCAGGCACCCAGAGCCAGTCCCAGTCCCAGTCCCAGTGGTCGAACTTGTTTGGATTTACCAAGGACAGAGTCAGTCTTTCTTGGTACCTAATGATATGAGGATGGCCAAATGCCAGTAGAGCTCAGAAAAGGGGCCTTTCCCTAGATAGCAGGTATTGGCTCAATGCTGCCTGCTGACAACTTCATAGAGTGGGCCAAGAAGAACAGATCTGAGACAGGCCAGGCCATTTTGGGGCAACATAGTATGGCCCACCAGTCAGAGGACACTCCAGATAGTCACAGACCTACTTGGGGAAAGGAGGTGCTTTTGTGGATGTGGATGTGAGTTTGTGGTTTTGTCTCATGTTCTGAAAATAGGTAGGAATGGTGGTTTGTATGGTTTGGAGATGACTGTTTCTAGGAAGTCGTTTGGCAAGGCGAGTGTTTCTATGTCTGTGTATCCACTGTGTTCGTGGTTGTAGTCTTTAGAAAAGAGAATGCATCAATGGAGGTTTCCTGTCTAGTTGGAAGCTTCCCAGCATTCATCCTGCCCACTTTATAAATGGACTGTGGCTTGCCTTATGGATGGGCAACACCTACTATCTTCCTAAGGTCCTCTACACATCTTGATTTCTGGCCTCTCTCCAGAATAGGCTCATGGTTTTGTGGCCAAGATATGTACCACCTCCAAAATCTGTTACATGGCCATGTAATGGATAGCTGAAGGGAATGGGAACATCTCAGAAAACTCAGATATCAGTGTAACCAGTAAAGTCTCAGTTTAAAAACCTTGCTTTGGCCCATTTTCTTACCTATGGTTATGTTGCCCTGAATGTCAGGAAGGTATTTGCCTCAGGCCACCCCTTTCTGAAGCCTGAAGAAAACATTTTTCAAATGGAAATGAATGGGCATCACCTGTGCATCTTTGCTTAATTGCTTTGGAAAGAGATGTGTCTGAATCAGCCTCTTGGCCCTGTGTGAGGTTGGGGCTTTGATTCTCAGAAGGTGATAGATCTAAAGAAAGATGCCATGTGTGCTTGGGTTTTCTATTGCCTCCAACTCACATAAAGGATTTATACCTACAATCAGTAGGATTAAATTGGAGAATCAGAACAGTATTAACGGCAGGCCTATTTGATCACTCCTGGTTCACAGGAAGGGTGTCTAGGTCACCCTGACTTTAGGCAAATGAGGGGCAAGGGAGTTTATTTTGGAAACTGTCTTGGACTTCGCCCCTCATGGAAAATTCCATCCAGAGGTTACGATGAGTGTCTATATGGAAGATGATGAGGGCCATGTGGCAGTGTTTTGGATTTAATTGTGGTCATTTGTGTGCTGGTTGGAAGAGATGACTGGGTACACCTGGACCTGAACTCTGGTGTGATTCCCCTTAGAGACTGAGTTCTGGAACTGACTTCAGGGAAGTATTGCCATTAATTTTGGTGGGATTTTAGGAGGCCACACATGAGAGTCGCCCTTGGAAACTGAGATCTAGTCTCAGGGTGTCTTTCCACAGTGCACTGGGAATCTCCACCAGGATATAAGACGATTTTATTCTGAAAGACTTTGCAACCATAGTAAAGAGTCAAAACACATATTGAACTCACATTGAGTAGACATCAATGGGTCAGGCTTCATGTGACATTTTGGGCACTCGTTGGGAAGCGTTGCCTTTTAGAGTTCTCCAGAGCTTTCATCCTCACCATTTAATGGTTACTGAATGAATTGAAAAACCAGTGCATCCAACTTGATACTTGAAAAATGGCTAGATAAATACCATGAAATTTTTGAAATTCCCATGACCAGGTGGCACTGGAGAACCTTTGGATGTCCTGTTGCTGATCATGAGTGTACCAGACAGTGCCTTGAATCACTGGGTTTCATGAAAATGGTGTAGAACAGAGATGCCAGTAAGTTGGAATTTGCTGAGTAGTGGGCCTAGAACAGTGGTGGGCAGGTGTGTGATTAAACATCTGTGTTGGTGTCATGTGGATTGGCCATTGGCTTCCAAATGGCTTTTGACTGACATGGTGCAGCCAGCAGACCCTTGCATGTAAAGGCATCTTGTTATATGGAGAGGTTTCAGGGCAATGTTCAGAATCAAGTTGCTAGGGACAAGCGGGAAGTCTATGTTGGATATAAGACTGGTTGGTGCATTCTCCTGGCAGACCCTGACCCACCACACATGACAGAACTCCCTCCAGCACTGTGTCCCAGTTGAACTACTTGTATTTCGTGAAGCAAACACCAAACTCCCATTGCAGCAGCTAGAAAGACCATGAAAAATGGAGGATGACCACATGGCTTCAGAGTCCACACAGGAAGACACTTAGCCCCCATTGGCCACAGTTTACATACAAAGAGAGAATTCTGCACTACTGCCTCATGTTCATTAAAGAAAAAGAAAACATGTGCTCCAGGTTACATAGATGCAGACCCAGCTTTGATGGTCTCACTGCAAAGGAAGCTAAAGCTCCTGACTACAACATATATTTCCAGTGCCCAAACTCAGAGGCAGTTTCTCATAAGTCTTCCGGTCAGCAGAGCACCATGTTTGTGAAGTGTTTACCCTGTCCCTTACTTTTGGAAACTCTTCTACCACCCCCAAAGTTGTGAACTCCTGAGCATATTCTATTCCAGATAAGTATTCATAGATTTTCTAACTCTTCTCCTCTAATTGTGTCTAACTTGGGGCGAAGGTAATGTCAAGGCATTGTTCTTGATGAGAGTGGGATGATTATTTTTAGCACATATTTGCATAAACATTGGATTCATTTTCCTAATTTTCATTCGAAATACTTAATCACTCACACTAACCCATACCCTACTAGACTCTATATTCTGACTCCTAATCCTAATATAATGGAGAAAAATAACCCAAAATGAATAGACATACAAGCATTTCAGAGGAGGCATGGTGTATAATTGGACTTGCCTTTTGCATTATGTAGAATTGGAGTTATAAATCTAGTCAATTTTTTGTTGAAATAGTTCTCCATGTGTTTTTTTAACTTTTGTTGTTTGTTGTTCAAAACATTATATAGTTCTTGATATATCATATTTCACACTTTGATTCAAGTGAGTTATGAACTCCCATTTTTATCCCGTATATAGTTTGCAAAATCATATCTGTTACGCATCCATTGATTTACATATTGCCATACTAGTGTCTGTTGTATTTTGCTGCCTTTCCTATCCTCTACTATCTCCCCTCCCCTCCCCTCCCCTCCCATCTTCTCTCTCTACCCCCTATACTGTAATTTATTTTTCCCCCTTGTATTTTTCCCTTTCCCCTCACTTCCTCTTGTCCGTAATTTTGTATAACCCTGAGGGTTTTCTTCCATTTCCATGTAATTTCCCTTCTCTCTCCCTTTCCCTCCTACCTCTCATCCCAGTTTAATGTTAATCTTCTTCTCATGCTCTTTATCCCTACTCTGTTCTTAGTTACTCTCCTTATATCAAAGAAGACATTTGGCATTTGTTTTTTAGGGATTGGCTTCCTTCACTTAGCATAATCTGCTCTAATGCCATTCATTTCCCTGCAAATTCTATGATTTTGTCATTTTTTAATGCTGAGTAAAACTCCATTGTGAATTAATGCCACATTTTTTAACCATTCGTCTATTGAAGGGCATCTAGGTTGGTTCCACACTCTTGCTATTGTGAATCGTGCTGCTATGAACATCAATGTAGCAGTGTCCATGTACCATGCTCTTTTTAGGTCTTTATGAAATAGACCGAGAAGAGTAGTAGCTGGGTCAAGTGGTGGGTTCCATTTCAAGCTTTCCATGAAATCTCCATACCGCTTTCAAAATTGGCTGCACCAATTTGCAGCCCCACCAGAAATGTACATGTGTACCCATTTACACACATCCTCGCTAAAACTTGTTGATGTTTGACTTCATAATGGCTGCCAATCTTACTGGAGTGAGATGGTATCTTATGGTGGTTTTGATTTGCATTTCTCTGACTGCTAGAGATGGTGAGCATTTTTTCATGTACTTGTTGATTGATTGTATTCCTCCTCTATGAAGTGTCTGTTCAGGTCCTTGGGCCATTTGTTGATTGGGTTATTTTTTATCTTATTGTCTAATTTTTGAGTTCTTTGTATACTCTGGATATTAGGGCTCTATCTGAAGGGTGAAGAGTAATGATTTGTTCCCAGGATGTAGGCTCCCTATTTACCTCTCTTATTCTTTCTTTTGCTTAGAAAAAAAAAAAATTAAGTTTGATTAAGTCCCATTTCTTTATTCTTGTTATTAACTCTTGTGCTATGGGTGTCCTATTGCGGAATTTAGAGCCCGACCCCACAGTATGTAGATCATAGCCAACATTTTCTTCTATCACACACCGTGTCTCTGATTTGATATCAAGCTCCTTGATCCATTTTTTGTTAACTTTTGTGCATGTCGAGAGGAAGGGATTCAGTTTCATTTTTTTTCATATGAATTTCCAGTTTTCCCAGCACCATTTGTTGAAGATGCTATCCTTCCTCCATTGCATGCTTTTAGCCCCTTTATCAAATATAAGATAGTATGTAGTTTTTTGGATTGGTTTCTGTGTCCTCTATTCTGTACCATTGGTCCACCCGCCTGTTTTGGTACCAGTACCGTGCTCTTTGTGTTACTATTGCTTTGTAGTATAGTTTGATGTGTGGTATCGCTATACCGCCTGATTCACACTTTCTGCTTAGCATTGTTTTTACTATTCTGGGTCTTTTATTTTTCGATATGAATTTCATGATTGCTTTCTCTATTTCTACAAGAAATGCCGTTGGGATTTTGATTGTCATTGCATTAAACCTATAGAGAACTTTTGGTAATATCGCCATTTTGATGATGTTAGTTCTGCCTATCCATGAACAAGGTATATTTTTCCATCTTCTAAAATCTTCTCCTATTTCTCTCTTTAGGGTTCTGTAGTTTTCATTGTATAAGTTTTTCACCTCTTTTGTTAGGTTGATTCCCAAGTATTTTTTTTTTTCTGAGGATATTGTAAATGGAGTGCTTGTCCTCATTTCCATTTCAGACAATTTTTCGCTGATATACAGGAATGCTTTTGATTTGTGCATGTTGATTTTACATCCAGCCACTTTGGTGAATTCATTTATTATCTCTAATAGTTTCTTTGTAGACCCTTTTGGGTCTGCTAGGTATAGAATCATGTCATCTGCAAATAGTGATAATTTAAGTTTTTCTTTTCCTATTTTTATGCCTTTAATTTCTTTTGTCTGTCTAATTGCTCTGGCCAGTGTTTCTAGAACTATGTTGAACAGAAATGGTGAGAGAGGGCATCCCTGTCTTGTTCAAGATTTTAGAGGGAATGCCTTCATTTTTTCTCCATTCAGAATGATGCTAGCCTGAGGCTTAGCATAGATTGCTTTTACAGTATTGAGGTAGGTTCCTGTTATCCCTAGTTTTTCTAGAGTTTTGAACATAAAGGGATGCTGTACTTTGTTGAATGCTTTTTCTGCATCTATCGAGATGATCATATAGTTCTTATTTCTAAGTCTATTGATGTGGGAAATAACATTTATTGATTTCTGTATATTGAACGAACCTTGCATCCCATGGATGAATCCTACATGCTCATGGTGCACAATTTTTTGATATGTTTTCGTATCCGATTCATCAGAATTTTATTGAGGATTTTTGCACCTAGGTTCATTAGAGATATTGGTCTGTAGTTTTGCTACTTTATAGTGAGTTTCTCTGGTTTAGGAATCAGGGTGATGTTGGCCTCGTAGAATGAATTTGGAAGTTCTCCCTCTTTTTCTATTTCCTAAAATAGCTTGAAAAGTATTGGTATTAATTCCCATTTAAATGTTTTTTAAAACTCCGCTGTATACACATCCGGTCCTGGGCTTTACTTAGTTGATAGTCTTTGGATGGTTTCTTCTATTTCCTCCATTGATATTGGTCTGTTTAGGTTGTCTATATCCTCCTGACTCAATCTGGGCAGATCAGATGACTTAAGAAATTTATCGATGCCTTCACTATATTCTCTTTTATTGGAGTATAAGGATTCAAAATATTTTCTGATTATCTTCCATATTTCTGAAGTGTCTGTTGTGATATTGTCTTTTTCATCCCGTATGCTAGTAATTTGAGTTCTCTCTCTTCTTCTCTTCATTAAAATGTCTAAGGTTCTGTCGATTTTATTTATTTTTTGAAAGAACCAACGTTAAGTTTTGTCAATTTTTTCAATTGTTTCTTTTGTTTCGATTTCATTAATTTCAGCTCTGGTTTTAATTATTTCTTGCCTTCTACTTCTTTTTCTGTTGTTTTCTTCTTCTATTTCTAGGGTTTTGAGATGAAGTATGAGATCATTAATTTGTTGGTTTTTTTCTTTTTTTAAGGAATGAATTCCAAGCAATGAAATTTCGTCTTAAAACTGCTTTCAATGTGTCCCATAGATTTTGATATGTTGTGTCTGTGTTTTCATTTATCTCTAAGAATTTTTTAATTTCCTCCTTGATGTCTTCTAAAACCCATTGATCATTCAGTAACCTATTGTTTATTCTCCAAGTGATGCATGATTTTTCTTTACTTCTTTTATCATTGATTTTCAGTTTCATTCCATTATGATCAGATGAGATGCATGGCATTATCTTTACTCCTTTATATTGTTTAAGAGTTGCCCTGTGATGTAATATATGATCTATTTTGAGAAGGATCCATGTGCTGCTGATAAAAAAGTGTAACTGCTTGATGTTGGGTGATTTATTCTGTATATGTCAATTAAGTCTATGTTATTAATTGTGTTATTGAGTTCTATACTGTTGCCTCAATCTAACATTACAAAAGAGCAGGGACAGAGTTCGCCTTACAATAAAGGAATGTAGGTTATCTGCAAACTACTGAGAACCTCAAAGTTCCATGCAGAAATGATCCCTGGAGAAGATGTAGGCAGCTATGAAGGACCTGAGAGAGCAAAAGCCATTTTCCATGGCAAACGACCTGGACAGGAAAAAGGGATGTGTCTGAATCAGCCTCTCTCTTCTTAATATAGAGAAGATGGACCAAACCAGCCCTGCGTGTACAGCTGTTCCCACGTGCCTATTGTTGATATTCCATTCTAAGTAGTCAAATTTTCACAGGAAGTAGGGGCAGCCTCCATCTCATGGGACCCATGGAAGCAACTGTTAGGACAAAGTGGTTGCCAAGGCAGCGACCTCATTCAGTTCCTGAAGGAAGTGACCTACCTAACTTCCTTGGTGACTGAACTCTATGAACTTGGGATCCAAGAAGCCAGGTACCCAGAGCCAGTCGCAGTACCAGTCCCAGTGGGCCCACTTTTTTGGATTTACAAAGTACAGAGTCAGACCTTCTTGGTAACTACTGATGTGAGGAGGGCCAATTGCCAGTAGAGCTCTGAAGAGGGTCTTTTCCTGAGATTGCAGGTAGTGGCTAACCGCTGACTCCTCACAGTTTTACAGAGTTGGCAAAGGAGACCAGATCTGAGACATGACAGGCCATTTCGGGGGGAAAATATTATGGCCCACCAGTCAGAGGACACTCCAGATAGTCACAGTCCTACTTGGCGGAAGGAGGTGCCATTGTGGGTGTGGGTGTGAGTTTGTGGTGTACCAGACAGTGCCTTGATTAAATGGGTTTAAGGAAAATTGTGCAGAACAGAGTTGCCAGTAAGTTGGACCCTCCTGAGTAGTGGGGCCAAAGCTGTGGTGTGCAGGTGTGTGATAAATCATCTGTGGTGGGGCCATGTGGGTTTGCCATTGATTTCCAAATGGATTGACACTGACACGGTGCAATGAGGAGACCCTTGAATGTAAAGGCATCTTGTTATATGGATAGTTTTCAGGGCAATGTGCAGAATCAGGTTGCTATGGACAAGGGGGCAAGCTATGTGGGAATGAAGCCTGATTGTTGCATTCTCTTGCAGACCCTGAAAAACCACAGGTGACAGAACTCCCTCCAGCACTGTGTCCCAGTTGAACTCCTTGTATTTCATAAAGTAAATACCAAACTCCCAGTGCAGCAGCAGGAAAAAACCACGAAAAGTTGAGGATGACCAAAAAGCTTCACTGTCCACACAGGGAGACCCTTAGCCCCCAGTGGCCACAATTAACCTACAACGTGAGAATTCATCACTGCTGCCTCATGTGCATTGGAAAATAAGAAAGAATGTCCTCCAGGAAACATAGATGCAGACCCAGCTTTGATGGTCTCTATAAAAAGGAAGCTAAAACTCCTTACAACAACATATATTTCAAGTGCCCATCCTCAGAGGTAGTTTCTCAAGAATTTTTTTAGGCCAGCAGACCTCCATATTTCTGGAGTGTTTACCCTGTCCCTTACGTTGGAAGACTCCTCTATTACATCCAAGTTTGTGAACTCCTGAGCATTTTCTATTCCAGATATATATTCACAGAATTTCTAACTCTTCTCCTCTAATTGTTTCTTATTTGGGGCGAAGGTGACGTGAAGGCATTGTTGTGGATGAGAGTGGGAAGATTTTCATGTAGCACATGTTTGCATACACATTGGATTCATTTTCCTATTTTCCATTCGAAATACTGAATCTCTGACACTAACGCATACCCTACTAGACTCAGACTACTATTCCTAATATGATGGAGAAAAATAACCCAAACAGAATAGAAATACAAGAAGTTCAGAGGAGGCATGGTGTATAGTTGGACTTCCTTTTGCATGATAAAGTGTAGGTGTTATAAATCTAGTCAATTTTTATTGAAATAGTTCTCCATGAGTTTTTTTTCCTTTAATTTTTATTGTTGGATCTTCAAAGCATTACATAGTTCTTGACATATCATACTTCACACTTTGATTCAAGTGGGTTATGAACTTCCATTTTTCCCCGTATACAGATTGCAGCATCCCATTGGTTACACATCCACTGTTTTACATATTGCTATAGTGTCTGTTGTATTCTGCTGTCTTTACTATCTACTATCTCCCATCCCCTTCCCTCCAATCTTCTCTCTCTACACCACCTACTGTAATTTATTTCTTCCCCTTGTTTTATTCCCCTTTCTTCTCATTTCCTCTTGTATTTAATTTTGTATAACCATGAGGATCTCCTTCCATTTCCATGCAATTTCCCTTCTCTTTCCTTTCATTCCCACCTGTCACCCCTGTTTAATGTTAATCTTCTTCTCATGCTCTTCCTCCCAACTCTGTTCTTAGTTACTCTCGTTATACCAAAGAAAACATTTGGCATTTATTTTTTAGGCTTTTGCTCTCTTCACTTAGCATAATATGTTTAATGCCATCCATTTCTCTGCAAATTTTATGATTTTGTCATTTTTTAATGCAGAATAATACACCATTGTGTATAAATGCCACAATTTTTTTTTTATCCATTCATCTTTTGAAGGGCACCGAGTTTGGTTCCACAGTCTTCCTATTGTGAATTGTGCTGCTAGGAACATCCATTTATGAGTGTCCCTGTACGATGCTCTTTTTAGGTCTTTAGCAAATTGACTGAGAAGAAAAATAGCGGGGTCAAATGATGTTTCCATTCCCAGCTTTCCAAGAAATCTCCATACTTCTTTCCAAATTGGCTGCACCAATTTGCAGTCCCACCAGCAATGTACAGGTGTACCCTTTTCCCCACATCCTCGCCACCACTTGTTGTTGTTTGACTTCATATTGGCTGCCACTCATACTGGAGCGAGATGGTATCTAAGGGTGGATTTGTTTTGCATTTCTCTGACTGCTAGAGATGGTGAACATTTTTTCATGGACTTGTTGATTGATTGTATGTCCTCCTCTGAGAAGTGTCTGTTCAGGTCCTTGGCCCATTTGTTGATTGCATTATTCGTTTTCTTATTGTTTAATTTTTTGAGTTCCTTGTATACTTTGGAAATTAGGGCTCTCTCTGAAGTGTGAGGAGTAAGATTTGTTCCCAGGATGTAGGCTCTCTAATTACCTCTCTTATTGTTTTTGTTACTGAGAAAAATCTATTTAGTTTGAGTAAGTCCCATTTGTTCATTCTAGTTATTAACTCTTGTGCTATGGGTGTCCTATTGAGGAATTTGGAGCCCGACCCCACAGTATGTACATCGTAGCCAAGGTTTTCTTCTATCAGAAGCCGTGTCTCTGATTTGATATCAAGCTGTTTGATTAATTTTGACTTAACTTTTGTGTATGGCGAGAGAAAGGGATTCAGTTTCATTTTGTTAAATATGGAACTCCAGTTTTCCCAGCACTAGTTTTTGAAGATGCTATCCTTCCTCCATTGCATGCTTTTAGCCCCTTTATCAAATATAAGATAGTTGTGGTTTTGTGGATTTGTTTCTGTGTCCCCTATTATGTACCATTAGTCCAACCACCTATTTTGGTACCAGTACTATGCTCTTTTTGTTAGTATTGCTCTGTAGTATAGTTTGAGGTCTGGTATCGCTCTACCGCCTGATTCACACTTCCTGCTTAGCATTGTTTTTGCTATTCTAAGTCTTTTATTTTTCCATATGAATTTCATTATTGTTTTATCTATTTCTACAAGAAATGCCGTTGTGATTTTGATTGGCATTGCATTAAACCTACAGAGAACTTTTGGGAATATCGCCATTTTGATGATGTTAGTTCTGCGTATCCATGAACAGGGTACATTTTTTCATCTTCTAAGATCTTCTTCTATTTCTCTCTTTAGGGTTCTGTAGTTTTCATTGTGTAAGTCTTTCACCTCTTTTGTTAGGTTGATTCCCAAGTATTTTATTTTTTTGAGGATATTCTGAGTGGAGTGGTTTCCTCATTTCCATTTCAGAGGATTTGTCACTGATATACAGGAATTATTTTGATTTATGCTTGTTGATTTTATATCCTGCCACTTTGCTGAATTCATTTATTAGCTCTAATAGGTTTTTGTAGACCCTTTTGGGTCTGCTAGGTACATAATCATGTCAGCTACAAATAGTGATAATCTAAGTTCTTCTTTTCCTTTTTTTTACGCCTTTAATTTCTTTCATTTTTCTAATTGCTCTTGCCAGTATTTCGAAAACTATGTTGAACAGAAGTGTTGAGAGAGGGCATCCCTATCTTGTTCCAGATTTTAGAGAGAATGCCTTCAGTTTTTATCAATTTAGAATGATGCTGGCCTGAGGCTTAGCATAGATTGCTTTTACAATATTGAGGTATGTTCCTATTATCCCTAGTTTTTCTAGAGTTTTGAACAGAATGGGTTGCTGTACTTTGTCGAATGTTTTTTTCTGCATATATCGGGATGATTATATGGTTCTTATTTTTAAGTCTATTGAAGTGGTGAATAACAATTATTGATTTCCATATATTGAACCAGCTTTGCATCGCAGGGATGAATCCTACTTGATCATGTTGCACATTTTTTTAATATGTTTTTGTGTCTGATTTGCCAGAATTTTATTGAGAATTTTTGCATCTAGGTTCATTAGAGATATTGGTCTGTAGTTTTGTTTCTTTGAAGTGTCTTTGTCTGGTTTAGGAATCCGGGTAATATTGGCCTCATAGAATAAAATTGGAAGTTGTCCCTCTTTTTCTATTTCCTGAAATATCTTGAAAACTATTGGTATTAGTTCCGCTTTAAAGGTTTTGTAAAACTCTGCTGTATATATATCCAATCCTAGGCTTTTCCTTTTTGGTAGTCTTTGGATGATTTCTTCTGTTTCCTCAATTGATATTGGTCTGTTTAGGTTATCTATATCCCCCTGACTCAATCTGGGCAGATCATATGACTTAAGAAATTTATTGATGCCTTCACTATCTTCTAATTTATTGGAGTATAAGGATTCAAAATAATTTCTGATTATCTTCTGTATTTCTGAAGTGTCTGTTATGATATTGCCATTTTCATCCCGTATGCTAGTAATTTGAGTTCTCTCTCTTCTTCTCTTCCTTAACATGGCTAAGGGTCTGTCGATTTTATTTATTTTTTCAAAGAATCAACTTTTAGTTTTGTCAATTTTTCAATTGTTTCTTTTGTTTCAATTTTATTAATTTCAGCTCTGATTTTAACAATTTCTTGCCTTCTACTTCTTTTGCTGTTGTTTTCTCATGTTTTTCTAGAATTTTGAGATGAACCATGAGATCTTTTATTTGTTGTCTTTTTCCTTTTTTAGGAAAGTACTCCAGGCAATGAATTTTCCTCTTAGAACTGCTTTCAATGTGTCCCATAGATTCTGATATGTTCTGTCTGTCTTTTCATTTATCTCTAAGATATTTTTTATTTTCCTCCTAGATGTCTTCGATAACCCATTGATCATTCAGTAGTCTATTGTTCATTCTCCAAGTGATGGATGATTTTTCCTTCCTTCTTTTACCATTGATTTTCAGTTTCATTCCATTATGATCAGGTAAGATGCCTGGTATTATCTGTACTCCTTTATATTTTTTAAGAGTTGCCCTGTGACATAATATATGATGTATTTTTGAGAGGTATCTATGTGTTACTGAGAAAAAAGTGTAACTGCTTGTTGTTTGGTGGTATATTCTATATATGTCAATTAAGTCCAATTTATTAATTGTGTTATTGATTTCTATTGTTTCCTTATTCAACTTTTGTTTGGAAGATCTGTCCAGTAGTGAGAGAGGTGTGTTGAAGTCTCCCATGATAATTGTATGGTGGTCTATTAGACTCTTGAACTTGAGAAGAGTTTGTTTAGTGAACATAGCTGCACCATTGTTTGGGGCATATACATTTATGATTGTTATGTCTTGTTGGTGTATGGTTCCCATGAGCAGTATGTAGTGTCCCTCTTTATCCCTTTTGATAAACTTTGGCTTGAAATCTATTTTATTTTATATGAGTATGGACACTCCTGCTTGTTTCTGAAGTCCATATGAGTGATATGATTTTTCTCAACTGTTCACCTTCAGTCTATGTACGTCTTTTCCAATCAATTGCGTCTCCTGTAGGCAGCATATTGTTGGGTCTTGTTTTGTGATTCATTCTACTATCCTGTGTCTCTTAATTTGTGAGTTTAAGCCATTAACTTTTATGGTTATTATTGAGATATGGGTTGTTCTTCCAGCCATATTTGTTTATTTATTTTACTAAGCATGGTTTGTTTTTCTTTGATTATTTTCCCCCCTTTACTGTACTACCTCCCACTGTTGGTTTTCATTGTTATTTTCCATTTCCTCTTCCGATCATCTTTTGCCGAGGATGTTTTGAGGAGATGGTTTTCTAGCTGCAAATTCTTTTAAATTTTGTTTATCATGGAAGGTTTTAATTTCATCTTCCATCCTGAAGCTTAATTTCACTGGATGCACAATTATTGGTTGAATCCCATTTTCTTTCAGCTTTGGAAAAATGTTATTCCAGGATCTTCTAGCTTTCAGAGTCTGTGTTGAAAGATCAGCTGTTATAATGATTGGTTTACCGCTAAATGTAATCTGCTTCCTTTCTCTTGTAGCTGTTAAAATCCTCTCCTTATTCTGTATGTTTGGCATCTTCATTATAATATGTCTAAATGTGGATCTCTTATGATTTTGCACATTCGGCATCCTGTAGGCTTCTAGGATTTGGGATTCTGTCTCATTCTTCAAGTCTGGGAAGTTTTCCCATATTATTTCATTGAATTGATTTCTCATTCCTTTGGTTTGGACCTCTATACCTTCCTGTATCCCAATGATTCTTAAGTTTGGTGTCTTTATGTTATCCCATATTTCTTGGATGTTCTGCTCATGGTTTCTTAACAGTCTTGCTAGCTGTCTCGGTTCTTTTCAAGTTGAAATACATTGTCTGATGTTCCATCTTCTAAGTGATCTCCTCTGCTGGTAGTATTCTCAATTGAGTTTTTAAGTGGGTTTATTGCTTCCTGCATTTCTATGATTTCTGTTTGTTTGTTTTTTATAACCTCTATCTCCCTGTATAGTTGATCTTTTGCTTCTTGGATTTGTTTATGTAATTCATTGTCAAAGTGATCTTTCATTGTCTGATTTTGCGTTCTAATGACTTCCTTGAGACCCCAGATCATCTGAAGCATGTATGTTTTGAATTCTTTATCTGACATTCCATCTGCTGCAGGTATTACCTCTTCTAATGTTGAGTTGACCTTCATTGCTTGTTGTCCTTTCTTTCCTTGTCTTTTCATACTGTTCGCGTATCTTTCTGTTTGTTCAAATTGTTGTGTTATTGAATTTTACCCCTAAATATTTATACTGCTCTTTTATAGTTGCAAAGTCTCCCTCACAGGCGCAGGCCGTGGCTCTGCCCCTCCTCCAAATCGGGCAATGTGCCTACCTCACCAGCAGGCTGCTTGGCCTGTTCTGCCGGTCGGTAGCAGGTCTTCCTACCTTGGAGGAGCCGGCAGCAGCTCTACCCCTCTGCTGGCGCTGGGCCTGTTCTGCCAGTGGGTCACAGGTCCACCTACCCTGCAGGTGCGATTGTCGGCTCTGCCCCTCCGCATGACGCTGGGTCTCTTCTGTCTGTGGGTTGAAGGTCGGTCTACCTTGCAGCCGCGGGTGGCGGCTCTACTCCTTCCCAAACCGGGGTGATGTGTCTAACACGCTGGCAAGTCACAGGGCCTCTTGTGCCGGTGGGTCAGAAGTCCACCTGCCTTGCAGGCACAGGCGGCAGCTCGGACCCTCCCCCAACCTGGTGATGTGTCTACCACCCTGTCGGGCCCCTGGGCCTGGTCTGTCCATGTTCGCAGGTCCACCTACTTCGCAGGCGCGGGGGGCGTCTCTGCCCCTCTGAAGGCCGCTGGGCCTTTTCTGCCGGTGAGTTGCTGTTCACCAACCTTGACGTCGCAAGGGGCACCTCTGCCCCACCGCGGTTTTCTGGGCCTGTTCTGCCTGTGGGTCGCAGGTCCGTGTACCTTGCAGCCGGGCGGTGGCTCTGCCCTTTCCCCAACCAGTGTGATGTGTCTTTTACGATTGGCGGGCCGCTAGGCCTGTTCTACCGGTGGGTGGATGGTCCGCCTACCTTGCAGGTGCGGTTGGTGGCTCTGTCCCTCCTTCTATTCATGTGTATTTAAAGTTAACAAATATGTGAATTCCTGTCTCCATTTCTCTGTACCCTATTCAGCCCATGTATTTTTATATGCACATATACAATCCTACCTGGTATCACAAGTAAATACTTATGAGGTTGCTGACATGGCAGATACAAATTGTGAGAAGAGATCACTCCTCCTAAACGCTGTTGGAAATTAAAATTCAAACTATGGGTGAGCTTCCTAGTTGAACAACATTATACATAAATCTATGTTCAGTAAAATGAAGATTTTTGGATTTGTGGATGATATATATTTCATGATGTATTTCGATTGGCATATATTGCTACTTTTAAATGTCTGTGTGTGTGTGTGTGTGTAGGTATAAATATATATATATATATATATATATATATATATATATATATATATATATATATATATATTTACTGTCCAGATTTTTCAAAATATAAAATATATGTGTCTTATTATACACTCCCTCAATTCATTCATGTTCATGTATGTGGATTTATTATCAACTTTTCACAAGATTATTTTCAGAAATATTGATCCACCTGAAATACATATTTGTTTCCTAATACTGAAAACTAACTACAGTTAATTGTGCATACAAATCCTAATATTTCTACAGTTACTGACCATGTTTAACATCAATGCAAGTAGATTCCTATGGGGCATGATATGTATTTTGACGTTCATTTTTTTCAACACTGGTAAATTACTATTTCTTCAGTTTATGCACATCATATGGTATATATTTAATCCACAAGTTAGCAAATTTATATGAATTTTTTTTTCACTTTCCATCACATCCTGCTTCAGAACACATGTATTCCTCCATGTTTCTTGACTAGTCTTTTCATGAGACTTCTTTCTAAACACATAATTTTGGATTTCCATAACCACTATTGAGGCAAAAGTCACACACACTTCATGATAAACCATAACACTAATATTACCATTAGATGTATAACAGGTTGGAATGAATGTATGAATATCAATATAACATTTCCTATATATTTTCAGATATCAATTCAATCCATTTTTAAATTTGGAACTAGTTATATTATTTATTCAGAGTATGGTCTATTCATGCATTTTCTCTATATTCATATAACACAGACTACACCTATTTGTACCCCCAATACTAATTTATTCGTGTTCAAAATATTGCTCCTCAAAATGGTGGAAGAAATACTCATGTCACGTGATCTATATATAAATTTTATCACAGTAATATTGTGGAAACAAAAAGCAAGGTCACACTTATGATTGTACCAAATCCTAAATGGAAAGTGAGCATGGATTACTAAAAACATCCATGTCCAGGTTGCCTAATGCTCTCAAATGTCAATCCTATTGGTGAATATATATTTGTTTATTCCTGAAATCACATATTCAACCTCAACCCTGTTGAAAATGTCTAATCCTATCACTCACTTAATACATTGCCTGATTTCCGAATGTCTTCATTGATATCTTTTTTTATATATTTTTTCCCCAGTTAATCATTGTGACCAACTCTTCAAATGTGCTGACATTTACTTTCACTCTCTACCCAAACCCGTATTGCTAAAGATCTTTTGGTCCAAATCCTATACACACTCTTCATTATAAACCTACCGACTATCATCTTAATCCACCAACTATCCCTTTTTGACTGGATGTTGTCTTTGACATTCAATCATCCAAGGGACAAGGTCCTATGACATTGTATATCGATTTACCTGAGACACATGTGCAGAACATAATTTAAAGCTAAGAATCCAAATCATGGGCACAATGCCCTTCTGGGCTTTAAAAATTACCTAGATTTCTGTGTTCATACTTATATTTCACCTATATATTCTTGTAAATATTGCAAAATCACAATACCATTATTCATCCCGCAGAATGATTTCTAAACCAAATGGAACCTGTTATTAACCTTGACCATACAATGGTCCCTCAATCTAACTTTACAGAAGAGGAGGGACAGAATTGGTCTTCCAATATATAAATGTAGGGGATCTTCCAGCTACTGAGAACCTCAAAGTTCCATGCAGAAATGATCCCTGGAGAAGATGTAGGCAGCTATGAAGGACCTGAGAGAGCAGAACTCATCTTTCATGGCAAACAACCTGGTCAGGATGAAGGGATGTGTCAGAATCAGCCTCACTCTTCTTAATGTTGACAAGATGGACCAAACCAGGCCTGTGTGGAGAGCTGTTCCCGGGTGCCTATGGTTGATATACAATTCACAGTTGTGAAAGTGTCACAGGAAGTAGGGGCAGCCTAGTTCTCAGGAGAACCTTGGAAGCAAATGTTAGGACAAATTGGTTGCCAAAGCAGTGACCTCATTCAGTTCATAAAGGAAGTGACCTTCTTCACTTCCTTTGGTGATAGAACTCTCTGAAATTGGGATCCAGGAAGCCATGCACCCAGAGCCAGTCCCAGTACCATTCCCAGTGGGCTCACATGTTTGGATTTACCAAGAACAGAGTCAATCTTTCTTGGTACCTACTGATATGAGGATGGCCAAATTTCAGGAGAGCTCTGCAGAGGGGCCTTTCCTGAGAAAGCAGGTAGTGGCTCACCGCTGGCTCCTGACAACTTCACAGAGTTGTCCAATGAGATCAGATTTGAGACAGGACAGGCCATTTCAGGGAAACGTAGTATGGCCCACCAGTCAGAGGACACTCTGGATAGTCACAGACCTACTTGGGGAAAGGAGGTGCCTTTGTGGGTGTGGGTGTGAGTTTGTGGTTTTGTCTCATGTTCTAAGAATAGGTAGGAAAGGAGGTTTATTTGGTTTGGAGTGGACTGTTTCTAGTAATTCTTTTGACAAGGTGAGTGTTTCTATGTCTGTGTATCCCACTGTGTTCATGGTTGTAGATATTAGAAAATAGAATGCATCAATGGATGTGTCCTCTTTAGTAGAAAGCTTCCCAGCATTCATCCTGCCCGATTGATGAATGGACTGTCGCTTCCCTTATGGATGGGCAACACCTACTATTTTCCTAAGGTCCTGTTTTCTTCCTGATTCTGTCCACTCTCCGGAATTGGCTCATGGTTTTGTGTCCAAAAAATGTACCACCTCCAAGCTCTGTGACATAGCCATGTACTGAATAGCTAAAGGAATGGCGAGCATCTCAGAAAACTCAGATACCAGAGTGACGTGGAAAGCCTCAGTGGAGTAACCCTGCTTTGGGCCTTTTGCTAACCAATTCTTCTCTTCCACTGAATGTGAGGAAGGTCTTGGCCTCAGGCCACTCCTTTGTGAAGCCTGAAGAAAACAGTTTTCAAATGGAAATGAATGGGCATCACCTGTGGCTCTTTGTGAATTGCTTTGGAAACGGATATGTCTGAATCATCCTCTTGGCCCTGTGTGAGGCTGTGGCTTACATCTCAGCACCTGTTGGATCAAAAGAAAGATCCCATGTGTGCATCCAAAACCAAAATGGAAAAAGATCAGTCATTGTTGATGAAGTCTCTCGCCTTCCTCTGTTAGGTTCCTGACCTCCATCAAGTGAGAATAGTGATCCTTTGAAACAAATGAGTTCTTCAAAGCACTGCAGAGGCTAGCCCATACATGCTTGTGTTTTGTCATGTCTCCAAATCACATAAAGAATCTATACCCGACAGTCAGTAGGCCTCAAATTGGAGAAGCAGAGCAGTATTAATGGAAGGCATATTTGATCCCTCCTGGTTCACAGGAGGGGTGTTCAGGCCACCCTGATTTTAGGGAAAAGACGGGCAATGTCTTGGGCTTCGCCCCTCATGGAAAACTCCAGCCAGAGGTAATGAGTAGTGTCTATATGGAAGAAGATGAGGGCCATGTGGGAGTGTTTTGGTTTTAATTGTGGTCATTTGTGTGGCGGTTGGAAGAGATGACTGGGTCCACCTGGGCTTGAACTCTGCTGTGATTCCACTTATAGACTGAGATCTGGAACTGGCCTCAGAGAAATATTGCCATGAATTGTGTTGTGGTTTTAGGAGACCACACATGACATTCGCCCTTGGAACATGAGATCTATGCCCAGGGTGGCTTTCCACAAAAAACTGGGAATCTCAGACAGGATATCCCATGATTTTATTCTGAAAGACTTGCCAGCCATAGTTGAGAGTCAAAACATACATAGACCTCACATTGTAGACCTAAATGGGCCTGGCTTCATTTGACCTTTTGGCCACTTTTTGAGAAGCCGTGCTTGGGAGAGTTTTCCAGAGCTTTCATTGAAATGAGCTTCCTAAACATTTAATGGTTCCTGAATGAATTGAAAACCACAGTGCTTCCAATTTTATCCTTGAAAAATGGATAGATAAATACCACGAAATTTTTAAATTTCCCATGACAAGGTGGCACTGGAGCACCTTTTAATGTCCTGTTCCTGATCAAGAGTGTACTAGACAGTGCCTTGATGGTGTAGAACTGAGATGCCAGGAAGTTGGAGCACGCTAAGTAGTGGGGTTAGAGCAGTGGTGGGGAGGTGTGTGATTAACCATGCATGGTGGGTTCATGGGGATCTGCCATTACCCTACAAATGGATTGTGACTGACATGGTGCAGCCAGCAGACCCTTTTATGTAAAGGCATCTTTTTATATTGAGAGGTTTCAGGGCATTGTTCAGAATCGGGTTGCTATGGTCAATGGGGAAAAACTATGTGGGATAGAAGCCTGTTCTGTGCATTCTCTTGCAGACCCTGAAAAACCACACATGACCGAACTCCCTCCAGCACTGTGTTCCAGTTGAACTCCTTGCATTTTGTGAAGCAAATACCAAACTCACATTGCAGCAGCAAGAAACACCACGACAAGTGGAGGATGACCAAAAGACTTCACAGTCCACACGGAGACAGACTTAGCCCCCAGTGGCCACAGTTTACCTACAAAGAGAGAATTCAGCACTGCTGCCTCATGTTCATTAGAAAATAAGAAACCATGTCCTCCAGGTCACTTAGATACATGCCCAGCTTTGATGGTCTCTCTACAAAGGAAGCTAAAGCTCCTGAAAACAACAAATATTTCAAGTGCCCAAACTCAGAGGCAGTTTCTCAAGAAGTCTTTAGTCCAGCAGAGCTCCATGTTTGTGGAGTATTTACCCTGTCCCTTACTTTTGGAAACTCCTCTACCACCTTCATGGTTGTAAACTCTTAAGCATATTCCATTCCAGATATGTATTCATAGATTTTCTAACTCTTCCACTCTAATTGTGTTTTACTTGGGGCGAAGGTAAAGTCAAGTCATTGTTCTGGATGAGAGTGGGAAGATTTTTATGTAGTACATATTTACATATACATTGAATTTATTTTCCTATTTTCCATTCATAATACTGAACCCTGACATTAACCCATAACCTACTAGACTCTGACAAATACAGATACAAATTATGAGAAGAGATCACTCCTGCTAAATGCTGTTGGATCTTAAAATTCAACCTATGGGTGACCTTCCTAGTTGAACAACATTATTCATAAATCCATGTTCATTAAAATTAATATTTCGGGATCTATGGATGATATATATTTCACCATGAATTTCGATTGGCATATATATTGCCACTTTATAATGTCTGTGTGTGTTTTGTATATATATATATATATATATATATATATATATATATATATATATATACTCTCCAGATTTTTCACAATATGAAATATATGTGTCTTATTATTCACTCCCTAAATACATTCATATTCATGTATGTGGATTTGTAATTTTGTAATCAACTTTGCACAAGATTATTCTCAGAAATATTCATCCACCTGAAATACTTATTTGTTTCCTAGTACTGAAAACAAACTTCAGTGAAAGGTGCATACAAATCCTAATATTTCTACAGTAACTTACCAAGTTTAACATCAATGCAAGTAGATTCCTATGGGACATGATGTGTATTTTGACGTTCATTTTTATTTAAAACTGGTACAGTACTATTTCTTCAGTTTATGCACATCCATGGATAAATTTTTCACCCAAAATTTCAAAATTAAAGACATTTGTTTCACTTTCAATCACTTCCTGCTTCCGAACACATGTAGTCCTCCAGGTTTTTCGACTGGTCGTTTCATGAGACTTCTTAACAAACACATTATTTTCGATTTCCATAATTACTTTTGAAGGAAAACTCACACACCCTCTTCATGATAAACCGTAACCCTAATATTACCATTAGACTTATAATTGGTTGTAATGAATGTATGTATACCAATATCAATATAAGATTTCCTGTATATTTTCAGATATCAATTTATTCTAATTCCAATTTCTAAAGTTGGATCCAGTTATATTATTTATTCACAGTACGATCTATTCATGCATCATCTCTATATTCATTGACACAGGGTACACCTATTTGTATACCCAATACTAATTTATGGCTTTCAAAAATATTGCTTCCCATAATGGTGGAAGAAATACTCATGTCACCTGATCTACATATACATTTTATCACAGTAATATTCTGGACAAAAATGCAAAGGTCACACTTATGATTGTACCAAACCCTAAATTGAAAGTGAGTATATATTACTAAAAACATCCTTGTCCAGGATGCCTAATTCTCCCAAGTGTCAATATTGTTGGGGACTATATATTTGTTTCTTCCTATGATTATATATTCAACCTCAACCCTGTTGAAAATGTCTAATCCTATCACGCATTTTATAATTTGTCTGATTTCCTAATGTCTCTATTGAGACCTGCTTTCCTACATATTTTCCCCAGTTCATCATTGTGACTGACTCTTCACATGGGCTGACATTTACATTATCTCTCTAAACGAAAACTTATTGCTAAAAAACTATTGGTCCAACTCGAAGACTCACTCTTCTTCCTAAACCTACTATCTTCCAAATCCTACCGACTATCCATTTTTGACTGGATGTTCTCTTCGACATTCAGGCATCTGAGGTGCAAGGTTTTATTCCATTGTGTATAGATTTATCTGAGACTAAAATGCAGAATGTAATTCAAAGCTAAATATCCCAAAGAAGGGCCCAATGCCCTTTCTGGCTTCAAATCGTAACTAGATTTATGTTTTCATACTTATATTTCAAATATATATTCTTATAAATTTTGCAGGTTCCCAATACCATTATTCATCCAGCAGAATGATTCCTAACACAAGTCAAATATGTTATTGACCCTAACCATACACTGTTCCCTCATTCTAAATTTACAGAGAGGAGGGACAGAGTTGGTCTTACAATACAGGAAAGTAGGGGATCTTCCACCTGCTGAGAACCTTAAAGTTCCATGCAGAAATGTTGACTGAAGAAGATGTAGGCAGCTATGAAGGACCTGAGAGAACAAAAGTCATGTTCAATGGCAAACAACCTGTTCAGGATGAAGGGTTCTGTCTGAATCAGCCTCTCACATCTTAATTTAGAGAAGATGGACCAAACCAGGCCTGTGTGTGTAGCTGTTTCTGGGTGCCTATGGTTGTATACCATTCTAAATTGTGAAAGTGTCACAGGAAGTAGGGGCAGCCTCCTTCTCATGTGACACTTGGAAGCCACTGGTAGGACAAAGTGGTTGCCAAGGCAGTGACCTCATTCAGTTCCTAAAGGAAGTGACCTCACCTCACTTCCTTGGTGATGGAAATCTCTGAACTTGGGATTCATGAAGCCAGGCACCCAGAGCCAGTCCCAGTCCCAGTCCCAGTGGTCTCACTTGTTTGGATTTACCAAGGACAGTGTCAGTCTTTCTTGGTACCTACTAATGTGAGGATGGCCAAATGCCAGGAAAGCTCTAAAGAGGGGTCATTCCTGAGAAAGCAGGTAGTTGCTCACCTCTGGGTCCTGACACCTGCACAGAGTTGGCCAAGGAGACCAGATCTGAGACAGATCAGGCCATTCCATGGGAATATAGTATGGCTCACCAGTCAGAGGACACTCCGGATAGTCACAGAACTTCTTGGGGGAAGGAGGTGCCTTTGTGGGTGTGGGGGTGGGTTTCTGGTTTTGTCTCATGTTCAGAGAATAGGTAGGCAAGGCGCTTTTTTTGGTGTGGAATGAACTGTTTCTAGTAAGTCATTTGACAAGGCGAGTGTTTCTATGTCTGTCTATCCCACTGTGTCCGTGGTTGCAGATATTAGAAAAGAAAATGCATCAATGGATGTGTCCTGTCTAGTAGAAAGCTTCCCAGCATTCATCCTGTCCAATTTATGAATGGATTTCAGATTGCCTTTTCAATGGATAACACCTGCAATCTTCCTAAGTTTCAGTTTTCTTCTGGACTTCTGCCCCTCTCCAGAATAGGCTCATGGTTTTATGTCTAAGGTATGTACCACTTCCAAGCTCTGTGCCATGACCATGTACTGGATAGCTCAAAGGAATGGCGAGCATCTCTGAAAAATCAGATATTAGTGTGACCATTAAATCTCAGTGGAGAAACCCTGCTTTGGGCCTTTTGCTTACCTATTGTTCTGTTGCCCTGAATGTCAGGAAGTTCTTTGCCTCAGGCCACCCCTTTGTGAAGCCTGAAGAAAACAGTTTTCAAATGGAAATGAATGGGCAACACCTGTGGCTCTTTGCTTAATTGCTTTGGAAAGGGATGTGTCTGAATCAGCCTCTTGGCCCTGTGTTAGGCTGTAGCTTAGATTCTCAGCGCCTGATGGATCTAAAGAAAGATCCCATGGGTGCATTAAAAACCAAATGGCCAAAAGAGCAGTCATTGTTTATGAAGACTCTCGCCTTCCTCTCTAAGGTTCCTGACATCCATCAAGTGAGAATAGGGATCCTTTGTTTCAAAAGAGTTCTTCAAAGCCCTGCAGAAGCTATCCCATAGGTGCTTGGGTTTTCTCATGACCCAATTTACATGAAGAATCTAAACCCTACAGTCAGTAGGCCTCAAATTGAGAAGCCATGCTGTATTAACGGCAGGCCAATTTGATCACTCCTGTTTCACAGTCAGGATTTCCAGGCCACACTGACTTTAGGCAAATGAGGGGCAAGGGAGGTTATTTTGGACACTGTCCTGTCCTGCGCCCCTCATGTAAACCTCCATCCAGAGGTTATGATGAGTGTCTATATGGAAGAAGAAAAGGGTTATGTGGGAGCGTTTTGTTTGGAATTTTGGTAATTTGTGTGGCACTTAGAAGAAAAGACTGGGTCCACCTGGGCTTGAACTCTGTTGTGATTCCTCTTAGAGAATGAATTCTGGAACTGACCTCAGAGAAGTATTTTCATGAATTGTGTTTGGTTTTTACTAGGCCATGCATGAGAGTCGCCCTTGGAACCTGAGATCTAGGTGCAGGGTGGCTTTCCCCAGAGCACTGGGAATCTCAGCCAGGATATCACATGATTTTATTCTGAAAGACTTTGCAGCCACAGTTGAGAGTCAAAACACACATGGACCTCACATTGTAAACCTCAATGGGCCTGGCTTCATGTGACCTTTTGGCCACACTTTGGGAAGTCTTGCCTGTGAGTGTTCTCTAGAGCTTTCATTGAAATGAGCTTCCTCAACATTTAATGGTTCCTGAATAAATTGAAACCCAAAGAGCCTCCAACTTCATCCTCGACAAATGGCTTGATAAATACCATGAAATTTTTGAATATCCCATGACCAGGTGGCACTGGAGAACTTTTGGATATCCTGTTGCTGACCATCAGTGTACCAGACAGTGCCTTGACTGACTGTGTTTCATGAAAATTGTGTAGAACAGTGATGCCAGTAAGTTGGAGCCTGCTCATTAGTGGGCCTAGAGCAGTGGTGTGAAGGTGTGTGATAAAACATGTGTGGTGGGGCCATGTTGATCTGCCATTGGCTTGCAAATGCCTTGTGACTGACAGGGTACAGCAAGCAGACCCTTATATGTAAAGGCATCTTGTTATATGGATAGGTTTATGGGCAATGTTCAGAATCAGGTTGGCTACCTGGTACCACACGTACATTCTTGTGAGGTGGCTGACTTGGCAGATACAAATTGAGAGAAAAGATCACTCCTACTAAACCCCATTGAAACTGAATATTCAACATATGGGTGAGCTTTCTAGTTGAACAACATTATGCATAAATCCATGTTCAGTAAAATGAATATTTTTAGATCTGTGGATAATATATATTATATGATGAATTTTGATTGACATATATATTGCTACTTTTTTGTCTGTGTGTGTTTTGTGTCTGTGTGTATATATATATATATATATATATATATATATATATATATATATGTATATATTATATACACACTCTCCAGATATTTCAAAAAATGAAATATATGTGTCTCATATACACTCCCTAAATTCATTCATGTTCATGTATCTGGATTTATAATCAACTATTCACAAGATTATTCTCAGAAATATTCATGCACCTGAAATTTGCCTAATGCTCTCAAATATCAATCCTATTGGTGTCTACATATTTGTTTTTTCCTAAGATTATATATTCAAACTCAATCCTTTTCAAAATATCTAGTCCTGTCACTCACTTTGTAATTTCCCTGATTTCATAATGTCTCTATTGATATCTGCTTTCCTACATATTTTCCCCAGTTCTTCATTGTGACTGACTCTTCAACTGTGCTCACATTTACATTCACTCTCTAACTGAAACCGTATTGCTAAAGAACTTTTGTTCTAAATTCTATACTCACTCTTCTTCCTAAACCTACTGACTATCTTCCTAATCCTACCAACTATACCTTTTTCACTGGATGTTCTCTTCTACATTCAATCATCCAAGTAAATGTCGGGCAAGCTTCGGAGAAGGACACGACCAACAGAGTACTCATGATACAGCAAAAGGTTTATTGGGTTTCCAGCATGCTGGGGTCAGAGCTCACTTTAATAGAGCAGATAGCCCTGAGAATAGCTTAAGTAGAGTTTGTATACTTTCCCTGGAGAAGGCAGGGAGGGAAGTTTATTGATGGGTCACGACGAGTGGGCAGTTTGCATGCAACTGGGTGAGGGAGTACATTCTGTAGTTTGGCAGTTGGGGACAGCACATTTTGGGAACAAGTTTTGCAAGCATTTCTCAAGATTTCAACAGTTTTTTGTTAAGCATAGGGAAATACAGGAAGTGACAAGTACTTATTTTATTAACCTTTCATTCCTCACTTCTTTTTCTGGCTACTTTTAATCATAAAAATTATCATTGGGGGGTTTCACATTCTATGTCTCCTAGTGGGGTATTACCATAAGTTTAACTCGTCCAATTTGAGCCTGGAGAAAAGAAATTACACGGTTGAGAAAACAGGGTTTTATAGTTATCAATAATATGAGGATTATTATTGGACCGGCCAGGGTTGATAAAAACGTAGTTAACCAGGGGCACTCTGTGAACCAAGACTCAAACAACCCTTTTTGGGTCTCTCTCTCTCTCTTGTTGATGCTCTTTAATGTGTCTTTTTAATTTACTCATAGATTTTATTACAACTCCAGTATGTTCGGCATAAAAACAACATTCTTCCCTCAATGCAGCACAAAGGCCCCCTTCTTTAATGAAGAGGAGGTCCAAACCTCAACTGTTCTGTAAAACAACTTCAGAGAGAGAGGTTAAAGTTTCATGCAAAGTTCTGATGGTGGTTTCTAATATCTTAGTTTTGGTCTATTGCTGCTTCTAATTGGGTCATTTATTGTGTCACATGGACAAGGGCAGTGGTTCCTGGGCCCACCCGTGCAGCAAATCCTATTCCTAATATGATGGCTAAAGTGAGGGATATATGCTCCCAGTGGAACCTGGTTGTATGTCCCACTATTTGATCTTCAAATGAACCTGCTTCATAATAGAGCACTCTGGGAAACATCTGCACCATTACACGATTAATCACATCTGTTGACCATTTCATGAAAACATAAACAAGGTTTAAGTATATAGAATTATTCTGTTGTAAGGACGGACAAGGCAAGGCACCTAAGATAGCACTAAAGACAGGGAAACAGTCCTATTTGGTTGCAACCGGATTCAGAGGGCATTGCTTCTGTTGTAATCAATTAATCCCCTGAAACTCAAGTTTAGGTAGTTTCAGAATTTTGTACCCAACATGTAAGGGAAGGTGCTCAGAAGCTCACAGTCTGCAGAAGTTCAAAAACGCAGTATTTGTTCCTGTTTTTCCCCTGTTCTGGGCAAGTTAACTTTTAAAGGACACCTGGGAGGGGGAGAGCTTTTTCTTCCCTTTCTTATTTTACCCCTGCCAGCTGTTACCATGGAGACCAGTTGGTAACTTCTTTATCTTAGAAATGTAGCCATCTCTGTGAATCCCCAGCTCAAGGACAGAGGCCTTGTTCACATATTTTGTGAAAAACTAGTAAAAGGGTGTCTACCTGAGAAGTGCTGATTTTTTTAGCCACTGGCCAAGTAGAACAGGGCAACACGAAAAGAGGAAGTTTATCTACATTGAACTCTTTTATAGGGACTCTTTTGCTGAAAGTCCTAAAGTCAGCCATGGTGAAGACTTCTGGAGAAGGTCAGTTAAGACTTTTCTGTGGGCCTAGTGCAGAGGGGGAAGACGGGGAAGGTGGGCTGAGATCAGCTCCGTGGATCTGAGAATGAGGAAGGAGAGATGTAAAAGAATAATGGGAAACGGGTTTGAGATTTTCCTAGCAACAAAAACTTGAGCAGTAGAACAGGTAGAGCAGAGAGGATGATGGGAGTGAGTATCTCAAAACGCATATGAGGGACGTTTAATTATTAGTAAACTGTTTTCAGTGATGACAAACCAACTTTAAAGGCCATTTTTATTACATCTTAGATAGGGGACTGAGGGCTCTCCTCAGCTGGTTTGAGCTTTGGTTTAGCTGGTAAGAAGACCTGGCGGGACCCGGTGCGGGCACTGACAGGACAAGAGAGGAGTGAGTGGGTGGAGGGGTACTTCAGTAACTGCTGCCTCAGCAAGGAGGCAATGGTCTGAGAACCGGCAGAGGTTTGGGTTTTTGATCTAGTAATTGGAGGGGAGAAATCAGGTTGCTGAGGTGGGAGTGACAGCAGAGTGTCTGGAGCAGAAGGCTAAGGGTGAGGATCTATTGGAGAAGCATAGTTCAGGATGTGAGTGAAGGAGGGAAAAGGTCACGCAGAATTTGAGGATCTAGAGACCCCTCTGGGGGCCATCGGTTCTTCTTATCTAATTGGTAATATGGCCAATGATGTGTACTGAATTTGATGAGGAGTTTGGGTTCCATCAGGCAGCCCCTGTTTGCTCACATCCCCATGACTTACAGAAGAAGTCGGCTTTCCCCCCACACAGCCGTGACTGTGGCTTTGAGAGTCTGCCCGGCAAACATAGTAATCTAGGCTAGCCAACCTGCATCTGGCTTGCATGTCCCTTCATCCATAATGTTTGTTTCCATTATCTATGGTACAGAAGTAATTTAATGGAATTTTAGTGGTATCCTCTTCATCAGGGATATCCCAATAGGTAAGACCTATAGCCAGCTGACAAATGTCTGGGAGGAGTGATGGCCACCAGGTCCCTCAGGGGGCTGTATGCGAGATAGATTATACTTCTTTTCCAGTAGGATTTGTGATCAGCCATCACTGCTGAATGGGCTGATGTGGCTTAGGACTACTTGTGGCCAAGGAGAGAGTCCACAGACTTATCCACATGGCGAATACGCAATTTGAAGGTTTTACCAGTCTTTTCCAGTTTCCAGCCAGAGTCTGGACAGGGCGCAGGCTTGAGATGAGAGGCATGGATCCAGAAATTGATTCCGTCTACCTTTACCACTGGAGGTGTTATAAGTAGCACCGGCTATGGTCCTTTCCAGCGGGGTTTCAAGCATGATACCTGATGTCGTCTTACGTAGATGAAGTCTCTTACTTGATATCGATGTGGAGTCCCTTTGTCCCCAGTTTGATAGGCAGTGGCCAGCTGTTTACACAGGTATCACTGAGTTCTTTTTAGAGCTTTAAGTCTGTCAAGCAAGGGGGTGTGGATGGAATGGTTAGGTCTTTGAGTCGGGCTTTGGTCCCTTACTGCAGGAGGGCAACAATAGAGAATTTCACAGGGGCTAAGGTTACTCAAAGAAACAGAGGGAGTATTTCTTGCATGAAACATTGAATAAGGCAGGAGCATAGTCCAATCTTTTATGCTGTTCTCTAAGTTTAATTTTCTTAAGGTCTCTTTAATGGTTCAATTTATTCTATCTGCCTGTCCTGAACTCGGGTATCTATAAGCACAATATAACTTCCAATTAATTCCCTGGTTCCTGGCTAACCCCTGACTTACCTGGGCCATGAACACCGGTCCATTATCAGACACTATTACCGGCTTAGCTTCCTCCGATGGTAAAGAGGCTGAGTCAGCAGCAGGGAAATCCATTTGAGGGTGTTGTGGGTTAGGGGACAAGGGCAGGGGATTAGTAAGGGAAGAAGAGTCCAGTAGAGTCAAATCTGTGACTTGGGGAGAACAGGGGGTGGAGGAGGAGGAGGTTGAGAGGGTTTGAGAGATCATGGGGGAAGGAGTAGGAGCAGAGGCAGGGGCAAGGAAAGGCTTCACCCATGGAGGAGGAGATTTGCAGATGTTCTGCCAAGTTAAGATATATGGCTGTTGATCCAGATGGCTATGTGTCCCCGGCTGAGATAATATCTCTGAATTTTTAAATTAGTGCGAAGTAGAAAGATCCTTCTAGGGGCCATCCGAATTCAAAGGTGGGCCATTCTGAGGCACAGAAATTCTGCCAGGTCCAGCATTTTACTAAAACAAGAAAGATTCTGAGCTCTTAAGCGGACTTTGTTCCAGTGATCAAGGGTCAGGGACAGAGGCATTGAACTGCTCTGTCCCATAATGAAAGGTACACAAACAGCAAAAGCAAGGAGACATGACACAGATAAGACAAGACCATAAACACAGGCAATGGACGTCAAACACTGAAACCAGGAATGAGTAGCCGGCAAAACCCGATGGGATGACAATACCGAATCTGAAACAAAATATCACTGAGTTGAGGAGACTATTGTTCCTTAATTTCCCGAGTTTTCTGCGGCGTCCCTCAGGGAGGTGCCCTGTGTCTCCGTGACACGTCTCTCAGCCACCTTCGGAGGGAGCTCAGGCTCTTCATCGCCAGAGATTTTGCCAAGCCCTAACATGAAACCTGAAACCAGAAAGAGGCGCCTTACTTGCTCGGAGAGGAGCCCATTGGGGTCTCTCGACTGCCACTGCCAGAACTCGGTGGAATCTCAATATGTAAAGGTCGGGCGAGTGTCGAAGGAAGAGACCACCAAGAGTCTGTCTCATGCAACAGCAATGGGTTTATTTGGGGTTCAGCATGCTGTGGCTCAGAACTCACTTAAATAGAGCAGAGAGCCCTGAGAACACCTTAAGCACAGCTTATATACTTTCCTTGGAGAGGGAAGAGAGGGAAGTTAACTAATGGGTGAGGGCATGTGGGCGGTTTGCATGACACTGAGTGCGGGAGTACATTCTGCAGTTTGGCAGTTGGGAACAGAACATTCTGGAAACAAGATTAGCAAACATTTCTCAAGATTTCAACAGTGTTTTGTTAAGCATACAGAAAAACAGGAAGTGACAAGTACCTATTTTATTAACCTTTCACTACGGACTATCCCTTTTCGACTAGATGTTCCTTCTACATTAATTCATCCAAGGTACAAGGTCCTATGGCATTGTATATCGATTTAATTGAGACACCTCTGCAGAACGTAATTCAAAGCTGCATATCCAAATCAAGAGCCCAATGCCCTTCTGGACTTCAAATCATACTTAGATTTCTGTTTTCATACATATATTTCACCTATATATTCTTATACACATAGCAAGTTCCCAATACCATTATTCATCCAGCAGAATGATTTCTAACCCAAACCGAACATGTTATTAACCATAACCATACACTGTTCCCTCAATCTAACTTTACAGAAGAGCAGGGAAAGAGTTGATCTTACAATACTGAAATGTAGGGAATCTTCCACCTGCTGAGAACCTCAAAGGTCCATGCAGAATTGATCCCTGGAGAAGAGGTAGGCAGCTATGAAGGACCTGAGAGACCAAAAGTCATCTTCCATGGCAAACAACCTGGTCAGGATAAAAGGTTGTGTATGAATCAGCTTCTCTTCTTAACGTAGAGAAGTTGGACCAAACTAGGCCTGTGTGGAGATCTATTCCTGGGTGCCTATTGTTGATATACCATTCTAACTTGTGAAAGTGTCACAGAAAGTAGGGGCAGCCTCCGTATCATGGGACCCTTGAAAGCAACAGTTAAGACAAAGTGGTTGCCAAGACAGTGACCTCATTCAATTTCTGAAGGAAGTGACCTCACTTAACTTCCTTGGTGATGGAACTCTCTGAATTTGGGATCCAGGAAGCCAGGCGCCCAGAGCCAGTCCCTGTCTCAGTCCCAGTGGTCTCACTTGTTTGGATTCAGCAAGGACAGAGTCAGTCTTTTTTGGTACCTACAGATGTGAGGAAGGCCAAATGAGAGGAAATCTCTGAAGCGGGGCTTTTCCTGAGAAAGCAGGTAGTGGCTCACCACTGGCTACTGAGAACTTCACAGAGTTGGCCAAGGAGACCAGATCTGAGACAGGACAGGCCAATTTGGGGGAACATATTCTGGCCCACAAGTCAGAGGACACTCTGGATAGTCACAGACCTACTTGGGGGAAGGAGGTGCCTTTGTGGGTGTGGTTGTGGGTTTGTGGTTTTGTCTCATTTTCCTAGAATAGGTATTAAAGTCGGTTTGTTTGGATTGAAGTTTAGTGTTTCTAGTAAGTCTTTTGACATGGCGAGTGTTTCTATGTCTCAGTATTTCACTGTGTCCGTGGTTGTATGCATTAGAAAAGAGAATGCATCAATGGATGTGTCCTGTCTAGTAGAAAGCTTCTCAGCATTCAAATTGCCCCATTTATGAATGGACTGTAGCTTGCCCTATTGATGCGCAACACCTGCTATATTCCTAAGTTCCTGTTTTCTTTCTGAATTCTGGCCACTCTACAGAATAGGACCATGGTTTTTTGTTCACGATATGTACCACCTTCAAGCTCTGTGACTGGCCATGTACTGGATAGCTGAAAGAAATGGCAAGCATCTCAGAAAACTCAAGTATCAGTGTGACCAGGAAATTCTCAGTGGAGCAACCCTGCTTTGGACCATTTGCTTACCTATTGTTCTGTTTTCCTGAATTTCAGGAAGGTCTTTGACTCAGGCCACCCTTTTGTGAAGCCTGAAGAAAACAGTTTTCAAATGGAAATTATTGGGCATACATGTGGCTCTTTCCTTAACTGCTTTGAAAATGGATGTGTCTGAATCAGCCCCTTGGCTCTGTATGAGGCAGTGGCTTAGATTCTCAGCACCTGAGGGATCTAAAGAAATTTCCCATGCGTGCATTCAAAACCAAAATGGCCAAAAGAGCAGTCATTGGCATGAAGTCTCTCGCCTTCCTCTGTAAGGTTCCTGACCTCCATCAAGTGAGAATAGGAATCCTTTGGGTCAAACGAGTTCTTCAAAACCTGCAGAGGCTAGCCCATAGGTGCTTGGGTTTTCTCATGACTCCAATTCACATAAAGAATCAATAGCTGACAGTCAGTAGGCCTCAAATTGGACAAACAGAACAGTATTAACATCAGGCCTATTAGATCACTCCTGGTTAACAGGAAGCGTGTCCAGGCCACCCTGACTTTAGGCAAATGAGGGGCAAGGTAGATTATTGTGGATACTGTCTTGGTCTGCGCCCCTCATGGAAACCTCCAGCCAGAGGTTATGATGAGTGTCTATATGGAAGGAGATGAGGGCCATATGGGAGTGTTTTGGTTTTAATTGTGGTCAATTGTGTGGTAGTTGGAAGAGATGACTGTGTCCACTGGAGCTTGAACTCTGGTGTGATTACCCTTAGAGACTGAGTTCTGGAACTGACCTCAGAGAAGTATTGCAAAAAATAGTGTTGGGATTTTAGGAGGTCACGCATGAGAATCACCCTTGTAATCTGAGATCTAGGCCCAGGATGGCTTTTCCACAGTGCTCGGGGATTCTGAGCCAGGATATCACATGATTTAATTCTTAAAGACTTGGGACCCTTAGTTGAGAATACAAACACACATGGATCTCACTTTGTATACCTCAATGGGCCTGGATTCATGTGACCTTTTGGCCACTCTTTGGGAAGCCTTCCCCGTGAGTGATCTCCAGAGCTTTCATTGAAATGAGCTTCCTCACCATTTAATGGTTCCTGAATTAATTGAAACCCACAGTGCCTGCAACTTCATCCTTGAAAAATGGCTAGATAAATACCATGAAATTTTTGAAATTTCCATGACCAGGTGGCACTGGATAAACTTTGAATGTCCTGTTGCTGATCATGATGGTACCAAACTGTGCCTTGATTGACTGGGTTTCGTGAAAATGTTGTAGAACAGAGATGCCAGTAAGTTGGAGCCTGCTGAGTAGTGGGCATAGAGCAGTGGACTGTAGGTGTGTAAATAAATATTTTTGGTAGGATCACCTGGATCTTCCATTGGCTTCCAAAAGACTTGCGACTGACATGGTGCAGGCAGCCGACCCTTATATGTAAAGGCATCTTTTTATATGGAGAGGTTTCAGGGCAATGTTCAGAATCAGGTTGCTATAGTCAAGTGGGAAAGCTATGTGGGATTAAAGCCTGGTTCGTACATTCTCTTGTCGACCATGACAAACCACACGTGACAGAACTCCCTCTATCATTGTGTCCCAGTTGAACTCCTTGTATTTCATGAATCTAATACGAAACTCCCAGTTCAGGAGTAAGAAACACCCTGAAAATTTGAGCATGACCAAATGGCTTCACAGACCACACCGGAAGACACTTAGGTCCCAGTGGCCACAGTTTACCTACAAAGAGAGAATTCAGAACTGCTGCCTCATTTTCATTAGAAAATAAGGAACCATGTCCTCCAGGTCACATAGATGCAGACCCAGATTTCATGGTGTCACTACAAACGAAACTAAATTTCCTGACAATTACAAATATTTCATGTGCCCAACCACAGAGGAAGTTTCTCAAGAAGTCTTTAGGCCAGCAGAGCTCCATGTTTGTGAAGTGTTTACCCTCTCCCTTACTTTTGGAAACTGTTCTTCTACTTCCAGTGTTGTGAACTTCTGAGCATTTTACATTTCTCATATGTATTCACAGATTTTCTAACTCCTCTCCTCTAATTGTGTCTTACTTGGAGTGATGGTTATGTCAAGCCATTGTTCTGGAAGAGAGTGGGAAGTTGTTCCTGTAGTACATGTTTGCATACACATTAGATTAATTTTTCTATTTTCCATTTGAAATACTGAATCCCTGACACCAACCCATACCCTACTAGAATCTGACTACTAATCCTAATATGATGGAGAAAAAGAAACCTAACTGAATAGAAATACAGTCCTTTCATAGGAAGCATGGTGTATACTTGTATTTGCCTTCTGCTTTATCAAGAGTATGTGTTTTAAATCTAGTCAACTTTTTATTATAATATTTCTTCATGAGTTTTTAAAGTTATTACATATGTAAATTCCTGTCTCCCTTTCTCTGTATCCTATTCAGCACATGTATTTTTTATGCACATATACTATCCTACCTGGTATCCCACGTACATTCTTGTGAGCTCACTGACATTGGAATATAAAAATTGTGAAAAGAGATGACTCCCCCTAAATACTGATTGAACTGAAAATTCAACCTATGGGTGAGCTTCCTAGTAAAAAACATTATACATAAATCCATGTTAAGTAAAATGAATATTTTTGGATATGTGGATGAATTATATTTTATGATGAATTTCAATTGGCATATATATTTCTACATATTAATTTGTGTGTGTGTGTTTGTGTGTGTATTTGTGTGTATATATATATATATATATATATATATATATATATATATATATATATATATATTCTCCAGAATTTCCAAAATATGAAATATATGTATCTTATTATACACTCCCTAAATTCATTCGTATTCATGTATTTGGGTGTATAATCAACTTTACACAAGATTATTCTAAGAAATACTCAACCACCTGAAATACATATTGGTTTCCTACTACTGAAAACTAAGTTCAGTGAATGGTGCTTACAAATCCTAATATTTCTACTGTAACTGACCCAGTTTAACATCAATGCAAATAGATTTCTATGGGACATGATGTGTATTTTGAAGTTCATTTTTATTAAACACTGGTACATTAAAATTTCTTCAGTTTATGTACATCATAGGATATATTTTTTTTCATTCACAACTTCACAAATTTATAGGCATTTGGTTCACTTTCAATTACTTACTATTTCAGAACACATGTATTCCTCCATATTTCTCTACTGGTCTTTTCACTTGACTTCATTCTAAACACATTATTTTCGATTCCATTATCATTGTTCAAGCAAAACTCACTCTTCATGATAAACTGTAACCCTAATATTACCATTAGATATATAACAGGTTGGAATGAATGTATGTATATCAATATAAGATTTCATATATTTTTTTTCAGATGCAAATTCAATCCATTATTTAAAGTTGGAACCAGTTATATACTTTATTCACAATATGGTCTATTCATGCATCATCTGAATAATCATCAACACAGGGTACACCTTTTCGTATCCCCAGTACTAATTTATAAGTTTTCAGGATATTGCTCCCCATAATGGTGGAAGAAAGACTCATGTCACCTGATCTACATATACATTTATCACAGTAGTATTCTGGACACAAAATGCAAAGGTCACACTTATGATTGTACCAAAGCCTAAATGGAAAGTGAGCATGGATTATTAAAAAACATCTGTCCAGGTTGAGTAATGCTCTCAAATGTCAATCCTCTTTGTTACTACATATTTGTTTTTTCCTAAGATTATATATTCAACCTCAAGCCTTTTGAAAATATCTAATCCTATCACTCACTTTATACTATGCCTGATTTCTTAATGTCCCTATTGATATCTGCTTTTCTACATATTGTCCCCAGTTCATCATTGTGACTGTAACTTCAAATGTGCTGACATTTACATTCACTCTCTATCTGAAACCCTATTGCTAAAGAACTTTTGGTCCAACTCCTATACTCACTATTCTTCCTAAACCTACTGACTATCTTCCTAATCCTACAGACTATCCCTTTTTGACTGCATGTTCTCTTCTACATTCAAACATCCGAGGTACACGGTCCTATGCCATTGTATATCGATTTATCTGAGACCTCGGTGCAGAACATAATTCAAGCTAAGTATACCAATCGTGGTTTCAATTCCTATCTGGGCTTCAAATCTTTCCTAGATCTCTGTTCTCATACATATATTTCACGTCTATATTTTTATAAATATCACAGGTTCCCAATACCATTATTCATCCAGCATAATTATTCCTAACCCAAATCGAACATGCTATTAACCCTAACCATACACTGTTCCCTCAATCTCATTTACAGAAGAGCAGGAACAGAGTTGGTCTTACAATACAGGAAGGTAGGGGATCTTCCACCAGCTGACAACATCAAAAGTCCATGCAGAAATAATCCCTGGAGAAGATGTAGGCAGCTATGAGGGACCTGAGAGAGCAAAAGTCATCTTACATGGAAAACATCCTGGTCATGATGAAAGGATGTGTCTGAATCAGCCTCTCTTTTCTTAATGTAGTGAAGATGGACCAAACCAGGCCTGTGTGGAGAGTTGATCCCGGGTGCCTATGGTTGATATACCATTCTAACTTGTGAAAATGTCAGAGCAAGTAGGTGCAGCCTCCATCTGATGGGACCGTCGGAAGGAACTGTTAGGAAAATGTGGTTGCCAGGGTAGTGACCTCATTCAGTTCCTGAAGGAAATGAACTCAACTTACTTCCTTGGTGATGAAACTCTCTGAACATGGGATCCAGGAAGCCAGGCACCCAAAGCCAGTCCCAGTGCAAGTCCCAGTGGTCAAACTTGTTTGGATTTACCAAGGACAGAGTCAGTCTTTCTTGGTACATACTGATGTGAGGTTGGCCAAATGCCAGGAAGATCTGAAGAGGGGCCTTTCCTGAGAAAGCAGGTAGTGGCTCATCGCTGGCTTCTGACAGCATCACAGAGTTGGCCACGGAGACCAGATCAGAGACAGGACACCCCAATATGTGGGAATATATCATGGCCCACCAGTCAGAGGACACTCTGGATAGTCAGAGACCTACTGGGGGAAGGAGGTGCCTTTGTGGGTGTGGTTGTGGGTTTGTTGTTTTGTCTCCTGTTCTCAGAATAGGTAGGAAAGGTGGTTTGTTAGTTTTGGAGTGGACTGTTTCTAGTAAGTCATTTGACAAGGCGAGTGTTTCTGTGTCTATATATCCCATTGTGTCCGTGGTTGTAGACATTAGAAAAGAAAATGCATCAAGGGATTTGTCCAGTCTACTAGAAAGCTTCCCAGCATTCATCCTGTGCAATTTATTAATGAACTGCAGCTTGCCTTATAAATGGGCAACACTCGCCATCTTCCTAAGTTCCTGTTTTCTTCCTGAATTCTGGCCACTCTCTAGAATACGCTCATGGTTTTGTGTCCAAGATATGTACCACCCCAAGCACTGTGACATGGCAAAGTACTGGATAGCTGAAGGGAATGGCGAGTATCTCAGAAAACTCAGATATCAGTGTGACCAAGAAAGTCTCAGTGGAGAAACCCTGCTTTGGGCCTTTTGCTTCCCTGTCTGTTGCCCTGAATGTCAGGAAGGTCTTTGCCTCCGGCAACCCCTTTGTGAAGACTGAAGAAAACAGTTTTCAAATGGAAATAAATGGGCATCACCTGTGGCTCTTTGCTTAATTGCTTTGGAAAGGGATGTTTCTGAATCTGCATCTAGGCCCTGTGTGAGCCTGTGGCTTAGATTCTCAGCACCTGATGGATCTAAAGAAAGATCCCATGTGTGCATCCAAAACTAAAATGGCAAAAAGGGCAGTCATAGTGGATGAAGTCTCTTGCCTTCCTCCAGACAAAAGCTGAATAAAGATACTATAGAACTCAATAGCACAATCAATAACCTAGACGTAACCAACATATATAAAATATATCAACCATCATCAAGTGGATACACGTTCTTCTCAGCAGCACATTGATCCTACTCCAATATAGACCATATATTATGCAATAGGGAAACTCTTAGTAAATATGAAGGTATGGAGATAATACCATGCACCATATCTGATCATAATGGATTGAAACTTTAAATCAATGAAAAAAAAAAGGAAGGAAAAATTCTACATCACATGGAAAATGCACAATATGTTACTGAATGATCAGTGGGTTACAGAAGACATAAAGGAGGAGATAAAAAAATTCTTAGAGACAAATGACAATAGAGACACAACATACCGGATTGTATGGGACACAATGAAAGCCGTTTTAAGAGGGAAATTCATTTCTTGTAATTCTTTCCTCAAAAAAAGAAAAAAACAACAACAAATAAATGAACTCACACTACACCTCAAAAACCTAGAAAAGGAAGAGCAAAACAACATCAAATGTAGTAGAAGACAAGAAATAATTGAAATTAGAGGAGAAATCAATGAAATTGAAACAAAAAATCTACATTGTAAAAATTGAAATAAATAAGAGTTGGTTCTTTGAACAAATAAATATGTTTGACAGGCCCTTAGCCATGCTAACGAAGAGAAGAAGAGAGAGAACTCAAATTACTAACATATGGAATAAAGATGGAAATATCACAACACACACTACAGAAACACAGAAGATAATTAGAAAGTATTTTGAAACCCTATATTCCAATAAAATAGAAGATAAAGAAGATATCGATAAATTTCTTAAGTCATATGATCTGCCCAGATTGAGTCAGGAAGACACCCACAATTTAAATAGACCAATAACAAAGGAAGAAAAATAAGAAACCATCAAAAGACAACCAACCAAAAAGAGCCCTGGAACGGATAGGTATACAGTGGAGTTCTACAAAACCCTCAAAGAAGAATTAATACCAATACTTTTCAAGCAATTTCAAAAAATAGAAAAAGAAGGAGTTCCTCCAAATTCATTCTATGAGGCCAACATCACCCTGATTCCAAAACCAGACAAAGACACTTCAAAGAAAGAAAACTACAGACCAATACCTCTAATAAACTTGGATCCAAAAATTCTCAATAAAATCATGGTGAATTGAATACAAAAGCATATCAAAATAATTGTGCTTCATGATCATGTAGGATTCATCCCTGGGATGCAAGCCTGGATCAATTTATGGAAATCAATAAATGTAATCCACCACATCAATAGACTTAAAGACAAAAACCATATGATCATCTCGATAGATGTAGATAAAGCGTTTGACAAAGTACAGCATTCCTTTATGTTCAAAACACTATAAAAATTAGGGATAACAAGAACTTACCTCAACATGGTAAAAGCTATATATGCTAAACCTCAGGCTAGCATCATCCTAAATGGAGAAAAACTGAAGGCATTCCCTCTAAAATCTGGAACAAGACAGAGATGCCCTCTATCACCACTTCTATTCAGTTTAGTTCTTGAAATACTAGCCAGAGCAATTAGATAGACAAAAGAAATTAAAGGCATAAAAATAGAAAAAGAAGAACTTAAATATTCGCTATTTGAGGATGACATGATAATATATTTAACAAACCCTAAAGGGTATGCAAAGAAACTGCTAGAGTTAGTAAATGAATTCAGCAAAGTGCCAGTATATAAAATCAACAAGAAAAAATCAAAGGCATTCCTGTATATCAGCAACAAAACTTCTGAAATTGAAATGAGGAAAACCACTCCATTCACAATATCCTCATAGAAAATAAGATACTTGGGAATCAACCTAAAAAAAGAGGTGAAAGATTTATACAATGAAAGTTACATAACTCTAAAGAAAGAGATAGAAGAAGATGTTAGAAGATGGAAAAATGTACCCTGTTCATGTATAGGCAGAACTAACATCATCAAAATTGCGATATTACCCAAAGTTCTCTACAGGTTTAATGCAATGCCAATCAAAATCCCAATGGCATTTCTTGTAGAAATATATAAAGCAATCATGAATTTCATATGGAAAAACAATAGACACAGAATAGCAATAGCAATTCTAAGCAGGAAGTGTGAATCAGGATGTATAGCGATAACAGAGTTCAAACTGTACTACAAAGCAATAGTAACAAAAACAGCGTGGTACTGGTATCACAAAAGTCAGCTGGACCAATGGTACAGAATAGAGGACACAGAAACTAATCCACAAAAGTACAACTTTCTTATATTTGAAAAAGGGCCTAAAAGCATGCAATGGAGGAAGGATAGCATCTTCAACAAGTGGTCCAGGGAAAATTGGAAATCCATATGCAACAAAATGAAAATGAATCCCTTTCTCTCGCCATGCACAAAAGTTAACTCTAAATGGATCAAGGAGCAAGATATAAAATCAGAGACACTGCATCTAATAAAAGAAAAATTTGGCTACGATGTACATACTGTGGGGTTGGGCTCCAAATTTTTTAATAGGACAGCCATAGCACAAGAGTTAATAACAAGAATCAACAAATGGGACTTACTTAAACTAAAAAGTTTTTTTCGAAACAAGAGAAACAATAAGAGAGGTAAATAGAGAGCCTACATCTTGGGAACAAATTTTTACCCCTCACACTTCAGATAGAGCCCTAATATCTAGAATATACAAAGAACTCAAAAATTAAACAATAAGATAACAAATAAACCAATCCACAAATGGGCCAGGGACCTGAACAGAAACTTCACAGAGGAGGACATACAATCCATCAACAAGAACATGAAAAAATGCCCACCATCTCTAGCAGTTAGGGAAATTCAAGTCAAAACCACCCTAAGATACCATCTCACTCCAGTAAGATTGGCAGCCATTATGAAATCAAACAACAATAAGTGTTGGCGAGGATGTGGGGAAAAGGGTACACTTGTACACTGCTGGTGGGACTGCAAAATGTTGAGGCCAATTTGGAAAGCAGTATGGAGATACCTGGGAAAGCAGGGAAAGGATCCACCATTTGACCCAGCTATCTCACTTCTCGGACTATTCCCTGAGGATCTTAAAAGAGCGCACTATAGGGATACTGCCACATCACTGATCATAGCGGCACAATTCATAATAGCTAAACTGTGGAACCAAACTAGATGACCTTCAATAGGCGAATGGATAAAAAAAGGGGCATCTATACACAATGGAGTATTATGCAGCATTAAAAAATGACAAAAATCATTGAATTTGAAGGGAAATGGATGGCATTAGAACATATAATGCTAAGCAAAGCTAGCCAATCCTTAAAAAACAAATGCCAAATGTTTTCTTTGATATAAAGAGAGCAAATAAGAACAGAAGAGGGAAGAAGAGCATGAGGAAAATATTAACACTAAATGGAGATGAGTGGGGGGAGAGAAAGGGAGAGAGAATGGAAAGCATATGGAAATGGTAGGAGACACTAAATGTTACACAAAATTCCATATAAGAGGTTGTGAGGGGAAAGGGGGGGAAACAAGGGAGAGAATTGAACAATAGCAGATGAGGTATAGAGGGTAGATGGTTGGGGAGGGGAGGGGGATAGTAGGGGATAGGAAAGGTAGCAGAATACAATAATCACTAATATGCCATTATGTAAAAACGTGAGTGTGTAACTGATGTGATTCTGCGATTTGTATTGGGGTAAAAATGGGAGTTCATAACCCAAATGAGTCAAATGTATGAAAGATGATATAGCATGAGCTTTTGAACAACCAAAAAAAAAAAGAAAAAAAAAAGGAATTTAATTTCCAATATTTGAGACATTTTACAACTTTATTTTTTAATAAAATTGGCTTTTATTTGTTATCTGACTTGCTGTTATCTGCCTTTCAGTTTGAAAAAACGATGTGCTGTAGCCATTCATCCATGTAGTATGTAACAGAAAATTTTCAGTGTCTCCATATAACCAGATTGGCAAGGCATCAAGGTTTCCCTCACAAACAAGATAAAGGCTTTTGCATAAGAAATTTAATATTCTGCAATACAATTTTTTTTAACTTTCCAATTAAATTTCATTTTTTTTTTAAAAAGAAGAAACTAAACCCCACAGTAAGAAGGCCTCAAAGTGGAGAAGTGGAGCAGTATTAATGGCAGGCCTATTTAATCACTCCTGGTTCACAGGAAGGGTGTCCAGGCCACCCTGACTTTAGGCAAATGAGGGGCAAGAAAGCTTATTTGGGCCACTGTCTTGGGCTGTGCCCCTCATGAAAAACTCCAGCCAGAGGTTATGAGGAGTGTCTATGTGGAAGAAGATGAGGACAATGTGGGAGTGTTTTGGTTTTAATTGTGGTCATTTGTGTGGCAGATGGAAGAGATGACTGGGTCCAACTGGGCTTGAACACTGGTGTGATTCCCATTAGAGAATGAGTTCAGGAACTGACCTCAGATAAGTATTGCCATGAATTGTATTGCGATTTCAGGAGGCCACACATGAGAGTCGCCCTTTGAAACTGAGATCTAGGCCCAGGGTGGCTTTCCCAAGAGTACTGAGAATCTCAGCTAGGATATCACATGATTTTATTCTGAAAGACTTGGCACCCATAGTTGAGAGTCAAAACACACATGTACCTCACATTGTAGACCTCAATGGGCCTGGCTTCATGTGACCTTTTGGCCACTCTTTGGGAAGCCTTGCCTGTGAGTGTTCTCCAGATCTTTCATTGAAATGAGCTTCCTCAACATTTAATGGTCCCTGAATGAATTGAAACCCACAGTGCCTCCACCTTCATCCTTGAAATTTGTCTAGATCAATACCATGAATGTTTAGAAATTTTCATGACCAGATGGCACTGGAGAACCTTTTGATGTACTTTTGCTGATCATGAGTATACCAGACAGTGCCTTGATTGACTGGGCTTCATGAAAATGTTTAGAACAGAGATGCCAGAAAGTTGGAGACTGCAGAGTAGTGGGCCTAGAGCAGTGGTGGGAAGGTGTGTGATAAAACATCTGTGGTGGGGCCATGTGGATCTGCCATTGACTTTCAATTGTCTTGAGACAGACATGGTGCAGTCATCAGACCATTGTATATAAAGGCATCTTGTTATATGGAGAAGTTTCAGAGTAATGTTTAGAATCAGGTTGGTATGATCAAGGGGGCAAGCTATGTGGGATAGAAGCCTGGTTGGTGCATTCTACTGTAGACCAGGGTACACGTACCACACGTGACAGAACTCCCTCCAGCACTGTGTCCCAGTTGAACTCCTTGTATTACGTGATGCCAATACCAAACTACCAGTGCAGCAGCAAGAAACACCACGAAAAGTGGAAGATGACCAAATGGTTTCACAGTCCACACGGGGAGACACTTAGCCCCCAGTGGCAATAGTTTACCTACAAAGAGAGAATTCAGCATTGCTGCCTCATGTTCATTGGAAAATAAGATGCCATGTCCTCCAGGTCACATAGATGCAGACCCAGCTTAGATGGTCTCACTATAAAGGAAGCGAAAGCTCCTGAAAACAACATATATTTCAAGTGCCCAACCTCAAAGGCAGTTTCTCAAGAAGTGTTTAGGCCAGCAGATCTTCATGTCTGTGGAGTATTTCCCATGTCACTTACTTTTGGAAACTCCTCTACCACCTCCAAGGTTGTGCACTCCTGAGCATTTTCATTGCAGATATATATTTACAGATTTTCTAACTCTTCTCCTCTAATTGTGACTTACTTGGGGCAATGGTAATGTCAAGTCATTGTTCATATGAGAGAAGGAAGATTTTTTTGTAGCACATATTTGCATACACATTGGATTCATTTTTCAATTTTTCATTCGAAATACTGAATCCTTGACACTAGCCCATACCCTTATAGACTCTGACTACTAATACTAATATGATGAGAAAAATAACCAAAACAGAATAGAAATACAAGCAGTTCAGAAGAGGCATGGTGTGTAGTTGTAATTGCCTTTTGCATGATATAAGGTAGGAGTTATAAATCTAGTCAATTATTTGTTGAAATAATTCTCCATGTGTTTTTAAAGTTAAGAAATATGTGAATTTCTGTCTCTCTTTCTCTTTAGCCTATTAAGCACATGCATTTTTATATGCACAAATAGAATCCTACCTGGTTTCACACGTACATTCTTGTGAGGTGGCTGACTTGGCAGATACAAATTGTGAGAAGAGATCACTTCTCCTAAAGGCTGTTGGAACTAAAAATTCAACCCATGGGTGACCTTCCTAGATGAACAACATTATACATAATCCATGTTCAGTATAATGAATATTTTTTGATATGCAGATGAGTTATTTTTCATGATGAATTTCAATTGGCATATATATTGCTACATTATAATGTGTGTGTGTTTGTGTCTATATATATATATATAGTCTCCAGATTTTCAAAATATGAAATATAAGTGTATTACTATACACTGCCTAAATTCATTCATGTTCCTGTATGGGAATATATAATCATTTTTTCACAAGATTATTCTTAGAAATATACATCCACTGAAATACATATTTGTTTCCTAGTACTGAAAACTAACTTCAGGGAATGGTGCTAAGAAATCCTAATATTTCTACAGTGACTCACCCAGTTTAACATCAATGCAAGTAGACACATATGGGACATGATGTGTATTTTGAAGTTCATTTTTATTCAACACTGGTACATTACTATTTCTGCAGTTTATGGGCAATATAGGATATATCATTTCATCCACAATTTTACAAATTTATAGGCATTTGGTTCAATTTCAATCACTTCCTACTTGAGAAGACATGTATTCCTCCATGTTTCTTGACTGTTCTTTTCATGAGATTCTTTCCAAACACATTATTTTCGATTTCCATAATCACTTTTGAAACAAAACTCACACACTCTTCATAATAAACCGTAACACTAATATTATCATTAGATGTATAACTGTTCGGAATGAATGTATGTATATCAATGTAAGATTTCTTGTATATTTTCAGATATCAATTCAATCCATTATTTAAATTTTGAACCAGTTATATTATTTATTCACAGTATGGTCTATTAAAGAATCATCTCTATATTCATAGACCCAGGGTATACCTATTTGTATCCCCAATACTAATTTATAAGCCTTTAAAATATTGCTTTCAAAAATGGTGGAAGAAATATTCTAGTCACCTGATATACATATGCATTTCATCACAGTAATATTCCTGACAAAAAATGCAAGTGTCACACTTATGATTGTACCAAAGCCTATATTGAAAGTGAGCATGTATTACTAACAACATCCATGTCCTGATTCACTAATGATCTCGAATATCATTCCTATTGGTGACTACATATTTGTTTCTTCCTAAGATTGTATATTCAAACTCAACCCTGTTAAAAATGTCTTATCCTATCACTCTCTTTGTACTTTGCCTGATTTCCTAATATCTCTATTGATATCTGCTTTCCTACACATTTTCCCCAGTTCATCACTGTGGCTGACTCTTCACATATGCTGAAATTTACATTCACTCTCTAACCAAAACCCTATATCTAAAGTCTTTTGATCCAACTCCTTGGTTCACTCAAATGGGTTCTTCAAATCCCTTCAGAGGGTAGCCCATAGGTGCTTGGGTTTTCTCATGACCCCAATTCTCATAAAGAATCTATACCCCACAGAGAGTAGGCCTCAAATTGGAGAAGTAGAGCAGTATTAATGGCAGGCCTATTTGATCACCCCTCGTTCACAGGAAGGGTTTCCATGCCACCCTGACTTTAGGCAAATGAGTGGCAAGTGAGCTTATTTTGAACACTGTCTTGGGCTGCGCCCCTCATGGAAACCTCCAACCACAGTTTATTATGACTGTCTATATGGAAGAAGATGAGGGCCATGTTGGAGTGTTTTGGTTTAATTGTGGTCATTTGTGTTACGGTTGGAAAAGATTCCAGGGTCAACCTGGGCTTTAACTCTTGTGTGATTCCCTTTAGAGACTGAGTTCTGGAACAGATCTCAGCGACGTATTGGCATGAATTGTGTTTGGAATTTAGGAGGATACACATGAGAGTTGCCCTTGGAGACTGAGATCTAGGCCCAGGTTGGCTTTCCAAAGAGCACTGGGATTCTCAGCCAGGATATCACATGACTTTATTCAGAAAGACTTAGCAGCCATAGTTGAGAGTCAAAACACACATGGACCTCAATTGTAAACCTCAATGGGCCTGGCTTCATGTGACCTTTTGGCCACTCCTTGGGAAGCCTTGCCTGTGAGAGTTGTCCCGAGCTTTCATTGAAATGAGCTTCCTCACTATTTCATGGTTCCTGAATGAATTGAAACCCACAGTGCCTCCAACTTCATCCTTGAAAATTGGCTAGATAAACACCATAAAATTTTTGATATTCCTATGAACAGGTGGCACTACAGAATCTTTGGATGTCTGTTGCTGATCACGAGTATACCAGACAGTGCCCTGATTGACTGGGTTTCATGAAAATGTTGTAGAACAGAGATGTCAGAAAGTTGGAGCCTGCTGAGTAGTGGGCCTAGAGCAGTGGTTGGCAGGTGTATGATAAAACATCTGTCGTTTGGCCACATGGATCTTCCCTTGGCTTCCAAATGGATTGTGACTGACATGGTGCAGCCAGCAGACCCTTACAAATAAAGGGATCTTGTTATATGGAGAGGTTTCATGGCAATGTTCAGAATCAGGTTGCTATGGACATGGGTGCAAGCTTTTTGGGATAGAAGCCTGGTTGGTGCATTCTCCTGCAGACCCTCACTCACCACACATGAGAGTACTCCCTCTAGGACTGTGTCCCAGTTTATCTCCTTGTACTTCATGAAGCCAATACCAAACTCAGAGTGCTGCAGTAAATAACACCACAAAAATTCGAGTATGACCAAATGGCTTCACAGACCACACGGTTAGACACTTAGACCCCAGTGGCCTCAGTTTACCTACAAAGAGAGAATTCAGAACTGCTGCCTCATGTTCAATAGAAAATAAGGAACCATGTCATCCAGGTCACATAGATGCTGACCCAGATTTGATGGTCTCACTACAAAGGAAGCTAAAGCTCCTGAAAACAACAAATATTTCAAGGGCCCAAACTCAGAGGCAGTTTCTCAAAAATTTATTAGGCCACCAGAGCTCCATGTTTGTGGAGTGTTTATCCTTTCTTTTACATTTGGAAATTCCTCTACCACCTCCAAGGTTGTGAACTCCATTCATTTTTTTTCCAGATATATATTCACAGATTTTCAAACTATTCTCCACTAATTGTGTCTTACTTGTGGTGAAGGAAATATCAAGGCATTGTTGTAGAGGACAGTGGGAAGATTTTTGTCTAGCATATATTTGTATACACATTAGATTCATTTTCCTATTTTCTATTTGAAATACTGAATTCCTGACAGTAAGCCATACCCTAGTAGACTCTGACTGTTCCCGGGTGCCTATGGTTGGTATACCATTCTAACTTGTGAATGTGACACAGGAAGTAGGGGCAGCCTCCATGTCATGGAGCCATTGGAAGCAAATGTTAGAACAAAGTGGTTGCCAAGGCAGTGACCTCATTCAGTTCCTGAAGGAAGTGACCTACCTCACTTCCTTGGTGATGGAACCCTCTGAACTTGGGATTCAGGAAGCCAGGCACCAAGAGCCAGTCCCAGTCCCTTTCCCAGTGGGTTCACTTGTTTGGATTTACCAAGGACAGAGTCAGTCTTTCTTGTGGATCACTAAATGCCAGGAAAGCTCTGAAGAGGGGCCTTTCCTGAGAAAGCAGGTAGTGACTCACCGATGGCTCCTGAAAACTTTAGAGAGTTGGTAAAGGAGACCAGATCTGAGACAGGACAGGCCATTTCGGGGGAACATAGTATGGCCTATCAGTCTGAGGACACTCTGGTTACTCACAGACCTATGTGGGTAAAAGATATGCCTTTGTGGGTGTAGATGTGAGTTTATGGTTTTGTCTCATGTTCTGAGAATAGGTAGGAAAGGCAGTTTGTTTGGTTTGGAGTGGACTGTTTTTAATAAGTCATTTGACATGGTGAGTGATTCTATGTCTGTGTATCCCACTTTGTCGGTGGTTGTAGATATGAGAAAAGTGAATGCATCAATGCATGTGTCCTGACAAGTAGAAAGCATTCCAGCACACATCCTGCCCAATTTATGAATGGACTGTTGCTTGTCTTATCGATGGGCAACACCTACTATTTTCCTTAGTTCCTGTTTTCTTCCTGAATTCTGGCCATTCTCCAGAATAGGCTCATTTTTTTTTTGTCCAAGATATGTACCACCTCCCAGCTCTGTGACATGGCCATTTACTGGATACCTGAAATGAATGGGGAGGATCTCAGAAAACTCAGATATCAGTGTGACCAGTAAAGTCTCAGTAGAGAAACCCTGCTTTGTGCCTTTTGCTTACCTACTGTTCTGTTGACCTGAATGTCAGGTAGGTATTTGCCTCAGACCACCAGTTTGTGAAGCCTGAAGAAACTGCTTTCAAATGGAAATGAATGAGCATCACCCGTGGCTCTTAGATTAATTGCTTTAGAAAAGGATGTGTCTAAATCATCCTCTCGGCTCTGTGTGAGGCTGTGGCTTAGAATCTCAGCACCTGATGTATCTAAAGAAAGATCCCATGTGTGCATCCAAAACCAAAATGGCAAAAAGATCAGACATTGTGGATGAAGTCTCTTGCTTCCTCTGTTAGGCTCCTCACCTCCATCAAGTATGAATAGGGATCCTTTGGGTCTAATGAGTTCTTCAAAGACGAGAAAAGGTGCTTGGGTTTCACATGACTCCAAATCACATAAAGAATCAATACCTCACGTTCAGTAGGCCTCAAAAAGGAGAAAAAGAGCATTATTAATGGCAGGCCTATTTGATCAATCCTGGTTCACAGGAAGGGTGTCCAGGAAACCAAGACTTTAGGCAAATGAGGGGCAAGGGAACTTATTTTGGACACTGTCTTGGGCTTCGCCCCTTGTGGAAACCTCCAGCCAGAGGTAATGATGAGTGTCTATATGGAAGAATATAAGGGCCATGTGGTAGTGTTTTGGTTTTAATTGAACATGTTAATAACACTAACCATACATTGTTCCATCAATTTAAGTATTCAGAAGAGCAGGGACAGATTTGTTCTTACAATACAGGAATGTAGGGGATCTTCAACCTGCTGAAAACCTCAAAGGTCAATGCAGAAATTATCCCTGGAGAAGATGTAGGCAGCTATGAAGGACCGGAGAGAGGAAAAGTAATCTTCCATGGAAAACAAACTGGTCAGGATGAAGGGTTGAGTCTGAATCAGACTCTCTATCCTTAACGTAGAGGAGATGGAGCAAACCGGGCCTGTGTGGAGAGCTGTTCCTGGGTACCTATGGTTGGTATACCATTCTAACTTTTGAAAGTGTCTCAGGAATTAGGGGCAGCCTCCATCTCATGGGACCCTTGGAAGCAAGTGTTAGGACAAAGTGGTTGCCACGGCAGTGACCTCATTCAGTTCCCGAAGAAATGACCTTCCTAACTTCCTTGGTGATGGAACTCTCTGAACTTGTGATCCAAGTAGCCAGGCACCCAGAGCCAGTCCCAGTCACAGTTCCAGTGGGCTCACTTGTTGGATTTACCAAGGACAGAGTCAGTCATTCTTGGTACCTACTGATGTGAGGATGGCCAAATGCCAGGAGTGCTCTGAAGAGGGGCCTTTCCTGCGAAAGCAGGTAGTGGCTCAACACTGGCTCCTGACAACTTCACAGAGTTGGCCAAGGTGACCAGATCTGAGGCAGGACAGGCCATTTCGGGAGAACACAGTATGGCCCACAAGTCAGAGGACATTCCGGATAGTCACAGACCTACTTGGGGGAAGAAGTTGAATTTGTGAGTTTGGGTGGGGTTTGTGGTTTTGTCTCATGTTCTCAGCATAGGTAGGAAAGGAGGTTTGTTTGGTTTGGAATTATCTGATTCTTCTAAGTCCTTTGACAATGCGAGTTTTTCTATGTCTGTGTATCCCACTGTGTTATTGGTTGTAGACATTAGAAAAGAGAATGCATCAATGGATGTGTCCTGTCTAGTAGAAAGCTTCCCAGCATTCATCCTGACCAATTTATGAATGGACTGCGGCTTGCCTTATGGATGGGCAACACCTGCAATCTTCCTAAGTTCCTGATTTCTTACTCAATTCTGGTCACTCTCAAGAATAGACTCATGGTTGTGTGTCCAAGATATGTACCACCTCCAAGGTCTGTGAAATGGCCATGTACTGGATAGCTGAATGGAATGGCCGAGCATCTCAGAAAACTCAGATAGCAGTGTGACCAGGAATATCTCAGTGGAGAAACCCTGCTTTGGGCCTTATGCATACATATTTTTCTGTTGCCCTGAATGTCAGGAAGGTGTTTTCCTCAGGCCAACACTTTTGGAAGCCTTAACAAAAGACTTTTCAATTGGAAATAAATGTGCATCTCCTGTGGTTCTTTCCTTAATTGCTTTGGAAAGGGATGTGTCTGAATCAGCCTCTTGGCCCTGTGTGAGGTTGTGGCTTAGATTCTATGCACCTTATGGATCTAAAGAAAGATTCCATATGTGCATCCAAAACCAAAATGGCTAAAAGTAGAGTCATTGTGGATGAAGTCTCTTGCCTTCCTCTGGTAGGGCACTTACTTCCATCAAGGAAGAATAGGGATCCTTTGTGTCAAATGGGTTCTTCAAAGCTCTGCAGTGGCTTGCCCATAGTTCTTGTGTTTTCTCATGCATCCAATTCCCAAAAAGAATTTAAACCCCTCAGTCAGTAGGCCTCAAATTGGAGAAGTGGAGCAGTATAAATGTCAGGCCTATTTGATCACTCCTGGTTCATAGGAAGGGTGTCCAGGCAAACGTGACTTTAGGCAAATGAGGGACAAGGAAGCTTATTTTGGACACTGTCTTGGGCTGTGCCCTCATAGAAACCTCCAGCCAGAGGTTATGATGAGTGTCTATATGGAAGAAGATGAGGGTCATGTGGGAGTGTTTAGGTTTTAATTGTGAGAGATTACTGGTTCAACCTGGGTTTAATTCTGGTGTGATTCCCCTTAGAGACTCAGTTCTTGAACTGACCTCAGAGAAGAATTGCCATGAATTGTGTTAAGATTTTTGGAGGCAACGCATGAGAGTCGCCATTGAAAGCTGAGATCTAGTCCCAGGGGGACTTTCCACAGTTCACTGGGAATCTCAGCCAGAGAATCACATAATTTTATTCTGAAAGACTTGGCAGCCACAATTGAGAGTCAAAACACACATGGACCTCACATTTTAGACCTCAATGGGCCTGGCTTCAAGTGACGTTTTGGCCACTATTTGGGAAGCCTTGCCTGTGAGAGTTCTCCAGAGCTTTCATTAAAATGAGATTCCTCACCATTTAATGGTTTCTGAATAATTGAAACCCACAATGCCTCCAACTTCATCCTTGAAAATGGTTATATAAATATCATGAAATTTTTAAAAATTACCATGACCAGGTGGCACTGGAGAACCTTTGGATGTCCTGTTGCTGATCATGAGTATACCAGAGAGTGCCTAGATTGACTGGGTTTCTTTAACATGGTGTAGAACACAGATGCCAGTAAGTTGGAGTCTGCTGAGAAGTGGACCTAGAGCAGTGGTGGGCAGGTGTGTGATAAAACATCAGTGGTACGGCCATGAGGATCTACCATTGGATTCCAAATGCCTTGTGACTGACATGGTGCAGGCAGCAGACCCTTCTATGTAAAGGCATCTTGTTATATGCAGAGGTTTCAGGGCAATGTTCAGAATCAGGTTGCTATGGTCAAGGGGGAAAGCTATGTGGATAGAAGCCTGGTTGGTGCATTCTCCTGCAGACACTGACCCACCACACGTGACAGAACTCCCTCCAGCACTGTGTCCCAGATAAACTCGTTGTATTTCATGAAGCAAACACCAAACTCCCAGTGCAGCAGCAAGAAACACAACGAAAAGTGGATCATGACCAAATTGCTTCACAGTCCAAACGGGGAGACACTTAGCCCCCAGTGGCCACAGTTTACCTGCAAAGAGAGAAACCAGCACTGCTGCCTCATGTTCATTGAAAAATAAGATGCCATGTCCTCCAGGTCACATAGATGCAGACCCAGCTTTGATGGTCTCACTAGAAAGAAGCTAAAGCTCCTGAAAACAACATATATTTCAAGTGCCCAAACTCAGAGGCATTTCTCAAGAAGTCTTTAGGCCAGCAGAGCTCCATGTTTGTGGAGTGTTTATCCTGTCCCTTACTTTTGGAAACTCCTCTACCACCTCCAAGGTTGTGAACTTCTGAGGATTTTTCATTGAATATATGTATTCACACATTTTCTAATTCTTCTCCTCTAATTGTGTCTTTCTTGGTGCGAAGGTAATGTCAAGGCATTTTTCTGGATGAGAGTGGGAAGATTTTTGTGTAGCATATATTTACATACACATTGGATTCATTTTCCAAATTTCCATTAGAAATACTGAATCCATGACACTAACCACTACATTACTAGACTCTGACTACTAATCCTAATATGATGGAGAATAAAAACCCAAACAGAATAGAAATATAAGCAGTTCAGAGGATGCATGTTGTGTAGTGGGACTTGCCTTTTGCATTATATAGGGTAGGAGTTATAAATCTAGTCAATTTTCTGTTGAAATATTTCTCCATGTATTTCTAAAGTTAACAAATATGTGAATACCTGACTCCCTTTCTCTGCAGCCTATTCAGCACATGTAATTTTATATGCACATATAGAATCCTACCTGGAATCACACGTACATTCTTGTGAGATGGCTCACTTGGCAGATACAAATTGTTAGAATAGTTCACTCTTCCTAAATGATGCTGGAACTGAAAATTCAACCAATGGGTGAGCTTCCTGGTTGAACAACTTTACACAAAAACCCATGTTCAGTAAAATAAATATTTCTGATCTATGGATGATATATATTTCATGGTGAATTTCAATTGGCATATATATTCCTACTTTTTAAAGTCTGTTTGTGTGTGTGTGTGTATACATACTCTCCAGATTTTTCAAAATATGAAATATGTGTCTTATTATACACTCCCTAAAATAATTCATATTCATGTATGTGGATTTTTAATCAACTTTTCACGAGATTATTCCCAGGAATATTCACACACCTGAAAAACATATTTGTTTCCTCGTACTGAGAACTATCTTCAGTGAATGGTGCATACAAATCCTTCTATTTCTGCAGTAACTTACCTAGTTTAACATCAATGCAAATAGATTTCTATGGGACATGATGTGTATTTTGAAATTCATTTTTATTCAACACTGGTACATTGCAATTTCTTCCGTTTATGCACATCATAAAATATATATTTCATCTAGAAATTCGAAAATTAATAGGCATTTGTTTCATTTTCAATCACTTCGTGCTTCAGAACACATGTATAACTCCATGTTTCTTGACTGATCTTTTCATGAGGTTTTTTTTTCGATTTCCTTAATCATTTTTGAAGCAAAACTCACACACTCTTCATGATGAACCATAACCCTAATATTACCATTAGATGTATATTTGGTTTTAATGAATGTATATATATCAATATAAGATTTCCTCTATATTTTCATTTATCAATTCAATCCATTATTCAAAGTGGAACCAGTAATACTATTTATTCACAGTATGGTCTATTCATGCATTATCTCTATATTCATAGACACAGGGTACACCTATTTGTACCCCCAGTACTAACTTATACGTCTTCACAATATTGCTCCCAGAAATGGTGGAAGAAATACTCATGTCACCTGATCTACATGTACATGTTATCACAGTAATATTCTGGAAACAAAATGCAAAGGTCACAGTTATTATTGTACCAAAACCTAAATGAAAAGTGAGCATGGATTACTAAAAATATTCCTGTCCAGGTTGCTACCGCTCTCAAATGTCAATCCTATTGGTGACTATATATTTGTTTCCTCCTAAGATTATATATTCAACCTCAAGCCTGTTGAAAATGTGTAATCCTATCACTCACTTTATACTTTGCCTGATATCCTAATGTCTCTATTGATTTCTGCTTTCCTAAATATTTTCCCAGTTTATCATTTTGACTGACTCTTCACATGTGCTGACATTTAAATTCACTTTCTAACCGAAACCCAATTGCTAAAAACATTTCCTCCAAAACCTATAATCACTATTCTTTCTAAACCTACCGACACTTTTCCTAATCCTACCGACTATAGCTTTTCGACTGGATATTCTCGTGACATTCAATCATCCAAGGTACAAGGTCCTATGACATTGTATATGGATTTATTTAAGACATCTGTGCAGAACGTAAGTCAAAGCTAAGTATCCCAATTAAAGGCCCAATGCCCTTCTGGGCTTCAAATTTTACCTAGATTTCTGTTTTCATACTTATATTTCACCTAAATATTCTTGTAAATATCGCACATTCCCAATACCATTATTCATCGCTCAGAATGATTCTTAATCCAAATCGAACCTGTTATTAAGCCTAACCAAACACTGTTCCCTCAATCTAACTTTACAGAAGAGCAGCGACATAGTTGGTCTTACAATACAGGAATTTAGGGGATCTTCCAGATGCTGAGATCCTCAAAGTTTTAAGCAGAAACGATCCCTGGAGAAGACATAGGCAGCTATGAAGGACCTGAGAGAGCAAAAGTCATCTTCCATGGCAAACAACGTACTCAGGATGAAGCATTGTGTCTGAATCAGCCTCTCTTTTCTTAATGTAGAGAAGAGGGACCAAACCAGGCCTGTGTGGAGAGCTGTTCCCGGATTCCTATGGTTGATATACCATTCTAACTGTTGAAACTGTCTCGGGAAGTAGGGGCAGCCTCCACCTCATGGGAAACTTGCAATCACCTGTTAGGACAAAGTGTTTGCAAAGGCAGTAAACTCACTCAGTTCCTGAATGAAGCGACCTACCTCACTTCCTTGGTAAAAGAAACTCCCTGACCTTGGGCTTCAGGAAGACAGAGAATACCAAGACCTTGTCACAGTTCCAGTCCCAGTGGGCTCCATTGTTTGGAAAAACCAAGGATAGACTAAGTATTCCTTGGTACCTACTGATATGAGGATTTCAAATGCCAGGAGAGCTCTGAAGAGGGGCCTTTCCTGAGAAAGCAGGTAGTGGTTCACCGCGACCAGATCTGAGACAGGACAGGCCTTTTGGGGGAACATAGTATGGCCCACCAGTCAGAGGACACTCCAGATAGTCACAGACCTACTTGAATGAAGGAGGTGCATTTGCGCGTGTGTGTGTGATTTTGTGGTTTAGTCTCTTCTTATGAGAATAGGTAGGAAAGGCGGTTTGTTTGGTTTGGAGTGGACTGCTTCTAGTAAGTCGTTTGACAAGGCGATTTTTTGCATGTCTTTGTAACCCACTGTGTTCGTGGTTGTAGACCTTAGAAAAAAGAATGCATCAATGTGTCCTGTCTAGTAGAAATCTTCCCAGCATTCATCCTGCCCAATTTAGGAGTGGACTGCCCCTTGCCTTATGGATGGGCAACACCTGCAATCTTCCTAAGTTCCTGATTTCTTCCTCAATTCTGGTCACTCTCAAGAATAGGCTCATTGTTTTGTGTCCAAGATATGTACCACCTCCAATCTGAGTGACATGGCCATGTACAAGATAGATGAAGGGAATGGCGAGCATCTCAGAAAACTCTAATATCAGTGTGTCCAGGAAAGTCTCAGTGGATAAACCCTGCTTTGGGCCTTTTGCTATTGTTCTGTTGCCCTGAATGTCAGGAAAGTCTTTGCCTCAGGCCATCCCTTTGTGAATCCTGAAGAAAACAGTTTTCAAATGGAAATAAATGGGCATCAACTGTGGCTCTGTGCTTAATTGCTTTGGAAAGGGATGCGTCTGAATCAGCCTCTTGGTCCTATGTGAGGCTATAGCTTAGATTCTCAGCACCTGATGGATCTAAAGAAAGATCCCATGTGTGCATTCAAAACCAAAATGGCAAAAAGATCAGTAATTGTGGATGAAGTCTCTTGCCTTCCTCTGTAAGGTTCCTGACCTCCATCAAGTGAGATTAGGCATTCTTTGGGTCAAATGAGTTCTTCAAAGTCCTGTGGAGGCCATTAACAGGTGGCACTGGAGAACTCTTAAATGGTCTGTTGCTGATCATGAGTATACTAGCCAGGGCCTTTATTGACTGAGTTTCATAAAAATTATCTAGAACAGCGATGCCAATAAGTTGGAGCCTGCTGAGTAGTGGACCTAGAGCAGTAGTGTGTGATAAAATATCTGTGGTGGGACCATGTGGATCTGCTATTGACTTCCAAATGGCTTGTGACTGACATGGTGCAGCCAGCAGACCCTTCTATGTAAAGGCATCTTGTTATATGGAGAGGTTTCAGGGTAATGTTAAGAATCAGGTTGCTGAGGTTAAGGGGACAAGCTATCTGGTATTGAAGCCTGGTTGGTACATTCTCCTGCAGAACGTGACCCACAACACGTGACAGAACTTCCTCCAGCACTGTGTTCCAGTTGAACTCATTGTATTTCGTGAAGCAAATACCAATGTCCCAGTTCAGCAGCAAGAAACACCACAAAAGTTGGAGGATGAACAAATGGCTTCAGAGTCCACATGGGGTGACACTTAGCCCCCAGTGGCCACAGTTTACATACAAAGAGAGAAATCAGCACTGCTGCCTCAGGATCATTGGAAAATAAGAAACCATGATCTTCATGTCACATAGATACAGACCCAGCTTTGATGGTCTCACTAGAAAGGAAGCTAAAGCTTCTGACAAACACATATATTTCAAGTGCCCAACCTCAGAGGCAGTTTCTCAAGAAATCTTTTGGCCAACAGAGCTCCATGTTTGTGGAGTGTTTACCCTGTCCCTTACTTTTGGAAACTGCTCTACAACCTCCAAAATGGTGAACTCCTGAGCATATTCCACTACAGATATATATTCACAGATTTTCTACCTCTTCTCTTCTAATTGTGTCTTAATTGGGGTGAAGGTAATTTCAAGGCATTGTTGTGGATGAGAGTTGGAAGATTTTTTTGTAGCACATATTTGCATACACATTGGATTCATTTTCCAATTTTCCATTCGAAATACTGAATTCCTGACACTAACCCATAACCTACTAGAATCTGACTACTAATCCTAATATGATGGAGAACAATAACCCAAACAGAATAGAAATCCAAGAAGTTCAGAGGAGGCATGGTGTATAGTTGAACTTGCCTTTTGCATTATATAGTGTAGGAGTTATAAATCTAATCAATATTTTGTTGACATAGTTGTCCATGTGTTTTTAAATTTAACAAGTATTTGAATTCCTGTCTCCGTTTGTCTGTAGCCTATTCAGCACATGCATTTTTATATGCACATATTGAATCCTACCTGGTATCAAATGTACATTCTTGTGAGGTGGCTGACTTGGCAGATACAAATTATGAGAAGAGATCACTCCTCCTAAACACTGTTGGAACTGAAAATTTAACCTAAGGGGGAGCTTCCTAGTTGAACAACATTATACACAAATCCATGTTCAGTAAATTAAATATTTTTGGATCTTTGGACGATATGTATTTCTACATCAATTTCAATTGGCATATATATTGCTACATTTCAATGTCTCTGTGTGTATATGTGTTTGTTTGTGTGTGTGTGTGTGTGTGTGTATATATATATATATATATATATATATATATATATATATACATATACACTCTCCAAATTTTTAAAAATATGAAATACTTCTGTCTTCTTTTACACACCCTAAATTCATTCATATTCATGTATGTGGATTTATAATAAACTTTTCACAAGATTATTCTCAGAATTATTCATCCACCTGAAATACATATTTGTTTTCTAGTACTGACAAGTAACATCAGTGAATGGTGCATACAAATCCTAATATTTCTACAGTAACTGACCCAGTTTAACATCAATCCAAGTAGATTACTATGGGACATGATGTACATTTTGACGTTCATTTTTATTCAACACTGGTACTTTACTATTTCTTCAGTTTATTCACATGATAGGATATGTATTTCATCCACAAGTTAGCAAAATTATTTGCATTTGTGTCACTTTCAATCACTTTCTACTTCAGAACACATGCATTCCTCTATGTTTCTTGACTGGTCTTTTCATGAGACTTCTTTCCAAACACATTATTTTCCTTTTCCATTCTCACTTTTGAAGCAGATCTCACACACCTTTCATGATAGAATATAACCCTAATATTACCATTAGATGTATAACTCATTGGAATGAATGATTCTATATCAATATAAGATTTCTTATATATTTTCAGATATCAATTCTATCAATCCATTATTTGAAGTGGAATCAGTTATATTATTTATTCACAGTATTGTCAATTCATGAATTACTTCTATATTCATAGACACAGGGTACACCTCTTTGTACCCCCAATACTAATTTATTTTTTTTATTTTGCATTCTTTATTAAAGTATTTTTATATTATTTTCAACAACATTTGAAACAACAGGATTTTCTAAATAGACTTGTCTTTAGCATACCCAGATGAAAAAATATAATTCTATTTCATATCCCTTTGTGGGATAATGTGGGTTTTTTGTACTGAAAAAATGCTAGGAATATTAGAATATATGATCCGTTAGCCAACTTTGTTTGTTTGTTTGTTTGCTTTTGCAAAGCTAGGAATTGAACCCTAGTAGTAACTAGTAATTCTACTCATTCAGAAAAGTTAGTGTGTCATTTTATTGAAATAACCATACTGGATATAAAATAGATACACATGTGATACAATAGATTGCATGGTATATAAATTTGTATCTCAGTAAAGCTGTAATTAAAATAAAATTTAAAGTATTGAAATTCAGGCAAAGGATAGGAAAGATATTTGTGTCTGTTTTTCAGAAGTTTATTGTCATCCATTTAAAAAATCTTTTAAAAGAGATTGCATTTGAACAAAAGGTATTGTTTAGTGTGCTTTCTCTGTATTCTTAGTGGTTCTTCACTATTATTATTTTATTCACACCCTCTTAATTTCTTATTGTTGAGCCAATTCTGCATCTAAATGTAGTGGCAAGATATATTCAGGAGTCTGGTGCAATAGTGCATGCCGGAAATCCCAGCTACTAAGACCCTTTCTCAAAACAACAAAAAAGTAGTGGGGGTGGGGAGCATGGATGTAGTTTAGCAGTCAAGTGCTTTCCGAAGCATGTGGAGGCCCTGGGTTCTATCTGCAGCACCGCAAAAGCAAAACAAACAAAAGACGTATTCCAGAGATTTTGATTATTTCTGCAGGAGACATGCAGTCAAGACTAAGTAATTTGAAACAGGAGTGGCACAAGAAGTGGAAGATAAAGTATCAATTTTTTTTTTCTTTTTTTTTTTGGTTAGAATTAGTTCACTTTGCATTCCTTGCGTATGCGCCTCTACCTTTGGAACCACATTGGTAAAAGTTTGTGTAAGAATTGTTTGTTGGCATATCCTAGAGTCCTCAATTTATACGTCTTCAAAATATTGCTCCCAGAAATTGTGGAAGAAATACTCATGTCACCTGATCTACATATACATTTTATCACAGTAATATTCGGAACACAAAATGCAAAAGTCACACTTATGATTGTACCAAAGGCTAAATAGAAAGTGAACCTGTATTATTAAAAACATTCATGTCCAGGTTGCCTAATACTCTCAAATGTCAATCCTATTGGTGACTACATATTTGTTTCTTCCTAAGATTATATATTGAAACTCAACCCTGTTGATAATGTCTAATCCTATCACTCACTTTATACTTTGCCTGATTTAATAATGTCTCTATTGATATCTGCTTTCCTACATATTTTCCCCAGTTCATCATTGTGACTCATTCTTCACATGTGCTGACATTTACATTCATTCTCTAACCGAAACCCTATTACTAAAGAACTTTTGGTCCAAATCCTATACTCACTCTTCTTCCTAAACCTACGGACTATATTCCTAATCCCACTGACTATCCCTTTTTGACTGGATGTTCTCTTCTACATTCAATCATCCAAGTAAATGTCGGTCGAGTGTCGGAAGAGGAGACCACCAAGAGTCTATCTCATGTAACAGCAAAGGGTTTATTGGGGGTCCAGCATGCTGGGGCTCAGAGTTCACTTGAAAAGAGTAGAGAGCCCTGAGAACAGCTTAAGCAGAGGTTAAATACTTTCCCTTGCGAGTGCAGGGAGGGAAGTTTATTGATGTGTCAGGGCGAGTGGTCAATTTGCATGCAACCTGGTGAAGGAGTACATTCTGCAGTTTGACAGTTGGGGACAGCACATTCTGGGAACAAGATTGGCAAACATTTCTCAATATTTCAACAGTGTTTTGTTAAGCGTACAGAAAAACAGGAATTGACAACTACATATTTTATTAACCTTTCATTCGACACTTCTTTTTCTGGCTACTTTTAATCATAAAAATGATCATTGGGGGGTGTCACATTCTATGTCTGCTAATGGGGTATTACCATTAGTTTAACTTGTCCAATTTGAGCTTGGAGAAAATAAATTACATGGTTGAGCAAGCAGGGTTTAATAGTTAGCAATAATATGAGGATTATTATTGGACCGGCCAGGGTTGATAAATGCGTAGTTAACCAGGGGAACTTTGTGAACCAAGATTCAAAACACCCTTTTTTGGCCTCTCTCTGTCGTTCACGCTCTTCAAGTCATCTTTTTAATTTACTCATAGATTTTTTTACAACTCCAATATGGTTGGCAGAAAAACAACATTCTTCCATCAATGCAAAACAAAGGCCCTCTTCTCACATGAAGAGGAGTTCCAATCCTCGACTGTTCTGTAAAACAACTTCAGAGAGATAGGTTAAAGATTCCTGCAATGCTGTTATGGAGGTTTCTAATATCTTTAAGTTTTGGTCTATAGCTGCTTCTGTTTGGGTCATTTGTTTTGTCCCATGGACCAAGGCAGTGGTTCTTGTGCCCACCCTTGCAGCAACATGTATTCCTAATAGGATCGCAAAAGTGAGTGATATATGTTCCCAGTGGAACTAGGATTTATGCCCCCCCCTATTTGATCTTCAAATGAACCTGTGTTGATAGAGCACTCTGGGAAACATTTGCACAACTACACAATTAATCACATCTGTTGACCACTTCATGAAAACATAAACAATGTTTTAAGTATATAGAATTATACTGTTGTAGGGACGAACAAGGCAAGGCACCTAAGATAGTACCAAAGACAGGAAAACAGTCCTATTTGTTTGCAACCAGATTCAGAGGGCATTACTTCTGTTGTAATCAATTAAATCCCCGGAACCCCAAGTTTAGGTACTTTCAGAATTTTGTACCCAACATATAAGGGAAGGGGCTCAGAAGTTCACAGTCTTAAGCAGTTCACAAAAAGCAGTTTGTATTCTGTTTTTTTCCTCTGTTGTGGGAAAGTTAACTTTTCAAGGACACCTGGGTGAGGGAGAGCATTATATTCCCTTTATTTTTTCCCCCTCCCAACTGTTACCATGGAGCCCAGTTGGTAACTTCTTTATCTTACAAATGTAGCCATCTCTGTGAAGCCTCAGCTCAAGGCCAAGGCCTTGTTCACATATTTTGTGAAAAACTAGTAAGGTGGTGTCTAGCTTAGGATTGCTGATTTTTTTAGCCAGTGGCCAAGTAGAATAGGGCAACACAAAAAGAGGAAGTTTATGTACTTAGAAATTTTTTATAGGGACTCTTTTTCTGAAAGTCCTAAATTCAGCTATGTTGAAGATTTCTGGAGAAGGTCAGTTAAGACATTTCTGTGGGCCTGGTACAGAGGGGGAAGACGGGGAAGGCGTTGCTGTGAGCAGCTCCGTGGATCTGAGAATGAGGTAGGAGAGATGTAAAAGAATAATGGGAAAGGGGTTTTGGATTTTTCTAGGAACAAATCTTGAGCAGTACAACAGGTAGAGCAGAGGGTAAGATGGGAGTTAGTATCCCCAAAAGCCTGTGAGGGACTTTAAATACTTAGTAACCTGTTTTCAGTGATGACAAAGCAACTTTAAAGGCCATTTACATTACATCTTCGATAAGGGTCTGAGGGCTCTCCTCAGCTGGTTTGAGCTTTGTGTTAGCTAGTAAGAGGACCTGGTGGGACCCGGTGCAGGCAATGACAAGAGAAGAGAGGAGTGAGTGGGTTAAGGTGTACCTCAGTACCTGCTACCTTAACAAGGGGGCAATGGTCATAGAATGGGCGGAGGTTTGGGTTTTTGATCTAGTAATTGGAGGGGAGAAATCAGGTTGCTTAGGTGAGAGTAAGAGCAGAGAGTATGGAGCAGATGGCTGAGGGTGAGGATCTATTGGAGAAGCATAGTTCAGGATGTGAGCAAAGGAGGGAAAAGGCCTCCACATAGGGGAATCTCCTTTCACACTTTTGAGCACTTGCAAAAGTTAAAAAGGTCACGCAGAATTTGAGGATCTAGAGACCCCTCTGGCGGCTATCAATTTTGGTTATCTAATTGGATATGGCCAATGCTGTGTACAGAATTTGATGAGGAGTTTGGGTTCCATCAAGCAGTCCCTGAATGCTCACATCCCCATGACTTACAGAAGAAGTCGGCTTCCCCCCAACACAGCCGTGACTGTTTGTGGCTTTGATAGTCCGCCAGGCAAACATAGTAATCTAGGCTAGCCAAACTGCATCTGGCTCGCGTGTCCCTACATCCATAATATTTGTTTCCATTATCTATGGTAGAGAAGGGATTTAATGGAATTTTAGTGGGATCCACTTCATCAGGGATATCCCAATGGAAAAGACCTATAGCCAGCTGACAAATGTCTCTGTGGAGAGATGGCGACCATGTCCTTAAGTGGGCGGTATGCGAGATAGACCATACTTCTTGTCCAGTAAGATTTGTGATCAGCCATTGCTGCTGAATGGGCTGATGAGGGTTAGGACTACTGGTGGTCAAGGGGAGAGTCTATAACCTTATTGACAAGGCAAATACACAATTTGAAAGGGTTACCTGTCTTTTACAGTTTCCAGCCAGAGTCTGGACAGGGCACAGGCTTGAGATGAGAGGTATGGATCCAGGAAGTGATTCTGTCTACCTTTACTTCTGTAGGTGTTATAAGTAGCACCTTCTATGGTCCCTTTCAGCGGGGTTCCATGGATGACACCTGATGTCGTCTAATGTAGACAAGTCTCTTTCTTGATATTGATGTTGATTCCCCTCGTCCCCGGGTTGGTAGGCAGTGGCCATCTGTCTTCACAGGTATCTGTGTGGTCCTGGCTGAAAGACAATATCTCTGACTTTTTAAATTAGTGGGAAGTAGAAAGATCCTTCTAGGGTCCATCCAAATCCAATGGTGAGCCATTCTGAGGCACAGAGTCTGCCAGGTCCAGCGTTTTACTAAAAAAGAAAGATTCTGATCCCTTAAGCAAACTTTGGTGCAGTGATCAAGGGTCAGAGACAGAGGCATTGAAGTGCTCTTTCCCATAATGAAAGATACACAAACAGTAAAAGCAACAACACACGACACAGACAAGACAAGACAATAAAGACAGGATATGGAAGTCCAACACTGAGACCAGGACTTAGTAGTTGGCAGAACCCGATCGGTTGGCAATAACGAATCTGAAACAAAATATCACTGAGTCATGGAGACTATTGTTCCTCAATTTTCTGAGTCCTCTATGACGTCACCCAGGGACTTGGCCTGTGGCTCTGTGACATGACTGTCAGCCATCGTTGGAGAGAGCTCACGCTCTTCATTGACATCCATTTTGCCAAGCCCTGACCTGAAACCTGACCAGAAAGAGGCACCTTACTTACCCTGAGAGGAGTTCGTTGGGGTCTCTTGTCCACCGCTGCCGGATCTCAGTGGAACCTCCATATGTAAAGGTCCGGTGACAATCGGGGGAAGAGACCACCAAGAGACTGTCTCATGCAAAAGCAAAGGGTTTATTGGGGGTCCAGCATGCTGGGGCTCAGAGCTCACTTGAATAGAGCAGAGAGCCCAGAGAACAGCTTAAGCAGAGCTTATATATTTTCCTTGGAGAGGGCAGGGGGGTAAGTTTATTGATGGGTCCGGGCGAGTGAGCGGTTTGCGTGCAACCGGTTGAGGGAGTACATTCTGCAGTTTGGCAATTGGGGACAGCACATTCTGGGAATAAGATTAGCAAACAGTTCTCAATATTTCAAAAGTGTTTTGTTAAGCATACAGAAAAACAGGAAGTGACAAGTACTTATTTTATTAACCTTTCACTGCGAACTATACTTTGCCAGAATTCCTAATGTCTCTATTGTGTTTGTTAAAGTTCATTTTTATTCAAACCTGGTACGTTATTATTTCTTCAGTTCATGGACATCATAAGATATTTCCTTTCATTCACAAGTTCACAAATTTATAAACATTTGGTTCACTTTCAATCACTTCCTCCTTCGGAAGACATATGTTCCTCCATGTTTCTTGACTGGTCTTTTTACTAGACTTCTTTCTAAACATATTATTTTCGATTCCATAATCATTTTTGAGGCAAAACTCACACACTATTCATGATAAATGATAACCCTAACATTACAATTAGATATATAACTGGTTGGAATGAATGTATGTATATCAATATAAGATTTTCTATATATTTTCAGATATCAATACAATCCATTATTTAAATTTGGAACCAGTTATATAATTTATTCACAGTATGGTCTATTAATGCATCATCTCTATATTCATCAAAACAGGGTAAACCTAATAGTATCCCCAGTACTAATTTATAAGTTTTCAAAATACTGCTCACAGAAATGGTGAAAGAAATACTCATGTCACCTTAGCTACATATACATATTATCACACTAATATTCTGGACACAAAATGCAAAGGTCACACAGAACATAATTTAAGCTAAGTATCCCAATCAAGGGCCCAAAGTCCTTCTGGGCTTCAAATATTACCTAGATTTCTGTTTTCATACTTATATTTCACCTCCATGTTCTTGTAAATATCACAGGTTCCCAATATCATTATTCATCCAGCAAAATGATTCATAACCCAAATCGAACATGCTATTAACCCTAACCATTCTGTAAACTGAGATTGTTCACTCAATCTCACTTTACAGAAGAGCAGGGACAAAGTTAGTATTACAATACAGGAAGTTAGGAGATCTTCCACCTGCTGAGTACCTCAAAATCCATGCAGAAATGATCCCTGGAGAAGACGTAGGCAGCTATGAAGGACCTGAGACAGCAAAAGTCATCTTCCTTTGCAAACAACCCGATCAGGATGAAAGGATGTGTCTGAATCATCCTATCTCTTCTTAATGTAGGGAAGATGTATGAAACCAGGCATGTGTGGAGAGCTGTTCCCAGGTGCCTATGTTTCTATACCATTCTAACTTGTGAAAGTGTCACAGGAAATAGAGGCAGCCTCCTTTTCCTGAGACACTAGGAAGCAACTGTTAGGACAAAGTGGTGGCCAAGACAGTGGCCTCATTCATTTTCTGAAGAAAGTGACCTCACCTCACTTTTTTCATGATGGAACTCTCTGAATTTTGTCATCCAGGAAGCCAGGCACCAAGAGCCAGTACCAGTCCCAGTCCAAGTGGGCTCACTTGTTTGGATTTACCAAGTAAAGAGTCAGTCTTTCTTGGTACCTACTGATGTGAGGGTGGCCAAATGCCAAGAAAGCTTTGAAGAGGGTCCTTTCCTGAGAGGGCAGGAAATGGCTCACCACTGCCTCCTGAAAACTTCACAGAATTGGCCAAGGAGACCAGATCTGAGACAGGACCGGCCATTTCTGGGGAACATTCTATGGCCTACTAGTCAGAGGACACTCCGGATAGTCACAGACATACTTGGCGAAGGAGGTGACTTTGTGTGTGTGGATGTCAGTTTGTGGATTTGTCTCATATTCTGAGAATAGGTAAAAATGAGGTTTGTTTGGTTTGGAGTGGACTGTTTCTAGTAAGTCATCTGACAAGGAGACTGTTTCTATGTCTGTGTATCCCACTGTGTCCTTAGTTGTAGATATTAGAAAAGAAAATGGCTCAATGGGTGTGTCCTGTCTAGTAGAAAGCTTCACAGCATTCATCCTGCCCAATTAATGAATGGACTGAGGCTTGACTTATCCATGGGCAACACCTAGTATCATCCTAAGTTCTTGAATTCTTCCTGAATTCTGGCAACTCTCCAGAAAGGCTCATGGTTTTTTGTCCAAGATATGTACCACCTCCAAGCTCTGTGACATGGCCATGTACTAGTTAGCTGAAAGGAATGGCGAGCACACCAGAAAACTCAGATATTGGTGTGACCAGGAAAGTCTCTATGGTGAAACCTGGCTTAGGGCCTTTTGCTTAACTATTGTTCTGTTGCCCTGAATGTCAGGAACCTCTTTGCCTCAGGCCACCCCTTTATAAAGCCAGAAGAAAACAATTTTCAAATGGAAATGAATGGGCATCACCTGTGCCTCTTTGATGAATTGTTTTGGAAATGGTTATGTCTGAATCAGACTCTGGGCCCTGTGTGAGGCTGTGGCTTAAATTGTCAGCACCTCTTGCTGATCATGAGTGTACCAGACAGTGCCTTGATTGACTGGGATTTATGAAAATGGTGTAGAACAGAGATGCCATTAAGTTGGACCCTCCTGAGTAGTGGGCCCTGAGCTGTGGTGTGCAGGTGTGTGATAAATCATCTGTGGTTGCGCCATGTGGTTTTGCCATTGATTTCCAAATGGTTTGTCACTGACACGGTGCAGTGACCAGACACTTATATGTAAAGGTGTCTTGTTAAATGGATAGTTTTCAGGGCAATGTGCAGAATCAGGTTGCTATGGAGAAGGGGGCAAGTTATGTGGGAATGAAGCCTGGTTGGTGCATTCTCTTGTAGACCCTGAAAAACCACAAATGACAGAACTCCCTCCAGGACTGTGTTCCAGTTGAACTCCTTGTATTTTGTGAGGCAAATACCAAACTCTCAGTGCTGCAGCAGGAAACTCTACGAAAATGGAGGATGAACAAAAGGCTTCACAGTCCACACAGGGAGACACTTAGACCCCAGTGGCCACAGTTTACATACGAAGAGAGAATTCAGCACTGCTGCCTCATGTGTATTGGAAAGCAAGAAAGAATGTCCTCCAGGTCACATATATGCAGACCCAGCTTTGATGATCTCACTACAAAGGAAGCTAAAGCTACTGACAACATATATTTCAAGTGCCCATCCTCAGAGGCAGTTTCTCTAGAAGTCTTTAGGCCAGCAGACCTCCATGTTTGTGGAGTGTTTACCCTGTCCCTTACTTTGGGATACTCCTCTACCACCTCCAAGTTTGTGAACTCCTGAATATTTTCCATTCCAGATATGTATTTACAGATTTTCTAACTCTTCTCCTCTAATTGTTTCTTATTTGGCGTGAAGGTAACGTCAAGGCATTGTTCTGGATGAGAGTGGGAAGATTTTTGTGTAGCACATATTTGCATACACATTGGATTCATTTTCCAATTTTCCATTCCAAAGACTGAATCCCTGACACTAACGCATACCCTACCAAACTCTGACTACTAATCCTAATATGATGAAGAAAAATAACCCAAACAGAATAGAAATACAAGCACTTCTGAAGAGGCATGGTGTATAGTTGGACTTGCCTTTTGCATGATAAAGTGTAGGTGTTATAAACCTAGTCAATTTTTCATTGAAATAGTTCTCCATGTGTTTTTTTTCCTTTAATATTTATTGTTGGTTCTACAAAACATTACATAGTTCTTGACATGTCATATTTCACACTTTGATTCAAGTAGGTTATGAACTTCCATTTTTCTTCGTATACAGATTGCAGTATCTCATCAGTTACACATCCACTATTTTACATATTGCTATACTAGTGTCTGTTGTATTCTGCTGCCTTTCCTGTCCTCTACTATCTCCCATCCCCTCCCCTCCAATCCTCTCTCTCTACCCCATCTATTGTAATTCATTTCTTCCACTTGTTTTTGTCCCCTTTCCCCTCACTTCATCTTGTATTTAATTTTGTATAACCATGAGGGTTTCCTTCCATTTCTATGTAATTTTCCTTCTCTTTCCTTTTCCCTCCCACCTCTCACCCCTGTTTAATATTAATCATCTTCTCATGCTCTTCCTCCCAACTCTGTTCTTAGTTACTCTCCTTATATCAAAGAAAACATTTGGCATTTGTTTTTTAGTGATTGGCTATCTTCACGTAGCATAATAAGTTCTAATGCCATCCATTTCTCTGCAGATTGTATGATTTTGTCATTTTTTAATGCAGAGTAATACTCCATTGTGTATAAATGCCACATTTTTTTTTAATCCATTCATCTATTGAAGGGCATCTAGGTTGGTTCCACAGTCTTCCTATTGTGAATTGTGCTGCTATGAACATAGATTTATCCGTGTCCCTGTAGCATGCACTTTTTGGGTCTATAGGGATTAGACCGAGAAGGGGAATTGCTGGGTCAAATGGCGGTTCCATTCCCAAGTTTACAAGAAATCTCCATACTGCTTTCCAAATTTGCTGCACCAATTTGCAGTCCCACCAGCAATGTACAGGTGTACCCTTTTTCCCACATCCTCGCCAGCACTTGTTGTCGTTTGACTTCATAATGGCTGCCAAGCTTACTGCAGTGAGATGGTATCTTAGGGTGGGTTTGTTTTGCATTTCTCTGAATGCTCGAGATGGTGAGAATTTTTTGATGTACTTATTGATTGATTGTATGTCCTCCTCTGAGAAGTGTCTGTTCAGGTCCTTGGCCCATTTGTTGATTCGGTAATTCATTTGCTTATTGTTTAATTTTTTGAGTTCTTTGTATAACTCTGGATATTAGGGCTCTATCTGAAGTGTGAGGAGTAAAGATTTGTTCCCAGGATGTAGGCTACCTTTTTACCTCTCTTATTGTTTCTTTTTCTGAGAAAAATCTATTTAGTTTGAGTAAGTCCTGTTTGTAGATTCTAATTATTAACTCTTATGCTATGGGTGTCCTATTGAGGAATTTGGAGCCCGACCCCACAGTATGTAGATCATAGCCAAAGTTTTCTTCTATCAGACGCCGTGTTGCTGATTTGATATCAAGCTCCTTGATCCATTTTGAGTTAAATTTTGTGCATGGCGAGAGAAAGGGATTCAGTTTCATTTTCTTACATATGTAATTCCAGTTTTTCCAGCACCATTTGTTGAAGATGCTATCCTTCCTTCAGTTTATGCTTTTAGCTCCTTTATCAAATATAAGATTGCTGTAATTTTGTTGATTGATTTCTGTGTCCTCTATTCTGTACCATTGGTCCACCCGCCAGTTTTGGTACCAGTACCATGCTCTTTTTGTTACTATTCTCCGTAGTATAGTTTGAGGACATGTATCGCTATACCGCCTGATTCACACTTCCTGCTTAGAGTTGTCTTTGCTATACTGGGTCTTGTATTATTCCATATGAATTTCATAATTGTTTTATCTATTTCTACAGGAAATGCCGTTGGGATTTTGATTGGCATTGCATTAAACCTATAGAGAACTTTTGGTAATATCGCCATTTTGATGATGTTAATTCTGCCTATCCATGAACAGGGTATATTTTTCCATCTTGTAAGATCTTCTTCTATTTCTCTCTTTAGGGTTCTGTAGTTTTCATTGTGTAAGTCTTTCACATCTTTTGTTACGTTGATAAACAAATATTTTATTTTATTTTTTTTGAGGATACTCTCAATGGAGTGGTTGTCCTCATTTCCGTTTCAGAGGATTTGTTGCTGATATTCAGGAATGCTTTTGATTTATGATTGTTGATTTTATATCATGCCACTTTGCTGAATTTATTTATTATCTCTAATAGTTTTTTGTAGACCCTTTTGGGTCTACTAGGTATAGAATCATGTCATCTGCAAATAGTGATAATTTAAGTTCTTCTTTTCCTATTTTTATGCCTTTATTTTCTTGCATTTGTCTAATTGCTCTGGCCAGTGTTCGAGAACTATGTTGAACAGAAATCGTGAGAGAGGGCATCCCTGTCTTGTTCCAGATTTTAGAGGGAATGCCTTCAATTTTTTCTCAATTCAGAATGATACTAGCCTGAGGCTTAGCATAGATTGCTTTTACAATATTGAGGTATGTTCCTGTTATCCCAGTTTTTCTAGAGTTTTAAACATAAAGGGATGCTGTACTTTATTGAATGCTTTTTCTGCATCTATTGGGGTGATCATATGGTTCTTATTTTTAAGTCTATTGATGTGGTGAATAACATTTATTGATTTCCGTATATTGAACCAGCCTTGTATCCCAGGAATGAATCCTACTAGATCATGTTGCACAATTTTTTAAATATGTTTTTGTATCTGATTCGCCAGAATTTTATTGAGGATTTTTGCATCTAGGTTCATTAGAGAGATTGGTCTGTACATTTGTTTCTTTGAAGGGTCTTTGTCTGGTTTAGGAATCAGGGTGATATTGGCCTCCTCTGCTGTATACCCATTCGGTCCTGGGCTTTTCTTAGTTGGTAGTCTTTGGATGGTTTCTTCTATTTTCTCAATTGATATTGGTCTGCTTAGGTTGTCTATATCCTCCTGACTCAATCTGGGCAGATCATATGACTTAAGAAATTTATTGATGCCTTCACTATCTTCTAATATAATTTCTGATTATCTTCTGTATTTCAGAAGTGTCTGTTGTGATATTGCCTTTTTCATCCCTTATGATAGTAATTTGAGTTCCCTCTCTTCTTCTCTTCATTAACATGGCTAAGAGTCTGTCGATTTTATTAATTTTCAACTTTTAGTATTTTCAATTTTTTCAATTGTTTCTTTTGTTTCGATTTCATTAATTTCAGCTCTGATTTTAATTATTTCTTGCCTTCTACTTCTTTTTCTGTTGTTTTGCTCTTCTGTTTCTAGGATTTTGAAATGAACTATGAGATCATTTATTTGTTGTTGTTTTTTTTTTTCTTTTTTTAAGGAAAGAACTCCAAGCAATGAATTTTCCACTTAGAACTGCTTTCAATGTGTCCCATAGATTCTGATATGTTCTGTCTGTCTTTTTCATTTATGTCTAAGAATTTTTTTTATTTTTCTCCTTGATGTCTTCAATAACCCATTGATCATTCAGTACGTATTGTTCATTCTCCAAGTGATGCATGAATTTTCCTTCCTTCTTTTATTGTTGATTTTCAGTTTCATTCCATTACGATCAGATAAGATGCCTGCTATTATCTATACTCCTTTATATTGTCTAAGAGTTGTTCTGTGACATAATATATGATCTATTTTTGAGAGGTATCCATGTGCTGCTGAGAAAACAGTGTAACTGCTTGATGTTGGGTGGTATATTCTATATATGTTAATTAAGTCTAGGTTATTAATTGTGTTATTGAGTTCTATAGTTTCCTAATTCAACTTTTGTTTGGAATATCTGTCCAGTAGTGAGAGAGGTGTGTTGAAATCTCCCATGATTATTGTATGGTGGTCTACCAGACTCTTGAACTTGAGAAGAGTTTGTTTGATTAACATAGCTGAACCATTGTTTGGGGCACATATATTTATGATTGTTATGTCTTGTTGGTGTATGGTTCCCTTGAGCAATATGTAGTGTCCCTCTTTATCCCTTTTGATTAACTTTGTCTTGAAATCTATTTTATTTGATATGAGTATGGACACTTCTGCTTGTTTCCGAAGTCAATATGAGTGATATGATTTCTCCCAACCTTTCACCTTTAGTCTATATATGTCTTTTCCTATCAAATGTGTCTCTTGTAGGCAGAAAATTTTTGGGTCTTCTTTCGTGATCCATTCTACTAGCCTGTGTCTCTTAATTGGTGAGTTTAAGGCATTAACATTTAGGGTTATTTTTGAAATATGGGTTGTTCTTCCAGCCATATTTGTTTATTTATGTTACTAAACATGGTTTGTTTTTCTCTTTGATTATTTTTCGCCCCTTTACTGTACTACCTCCCACTGTTGGTTTTCATTGTTATTTTCCATTTCGTCTTCCTATAATGTTTTGCCAAGGATCTTTTGAAGAGATGGTTTTCTAGCTGCAAATTCTTTTAACTTTTGTTTATCATGGAAGGTTTTAATTTCATCTTCCATCCTGAAGCTTAAAATCGCTGGATACACAATTCTTGGTTGGAACCCAATTTCTTTCAGTGATTGAAAAATGTTATTCCAGGATCTTCTAGCTTTCAGAGTCTGTGTTGAAAGATCAGCTGTTATCCTGATTGGTTTACCCCTAAATGTAATCTGCTTCCTTTCTCTTGTAGCTTTTAAAATTCTCTCTTTATTCTGTATGTTTGGCATCTTCATTATAATATGTCTAGGTGTTTATCTCTTATGATTTTGCACATTTGGCGTCCTGTAGGCTTCTAGGATTTGGGATTCTGTCTCATTCTTCATGTCTGGAAAGTTTTCTCATATTATTTCATTGAATAGATTGCTCAATCCTGTGGTTTGGACCTGTATACCTTCCTGTATCCCAATTACTCTTTAGTTTGGTCTCTTCATGTTATCCCATATTTCTTGGATGTTCTGCTCATGGTTTCTTAACAGTCTTGCTGAGCTTTCTATGTTCTTTTCAAGTTGAAATACTTTGTCTTCATTGTCTGATGTTCTATCTTCTAAGTGATCTACTCTGCTGTTAGTATTCTCAATTGAGTTTTTAAGTTGGTTTATTGCTTCCTGCATTTCTATGATTTCTGTTTGTGTGTTTTTTATAACCTCTATCTCCCTGTATAGTTGATCTTTTGCTTCTTGGATTTGTTTATGTAATTCATTGTCAAAGTGATCTTTCATTGTCTGATTTTGCTGTCTAATGTCTCCCTGGAGACTCCAGATCATCTGAAGCAAGTATATCCTGATTCTTTATCTGACATTCCATATGCTTCAGATATTACCTCTTCTAATGTTGAGTTGACCTGCGTTGCTTGTGGTCCTTTCTTTCCTTGTCTTTCCCTACTGTTCACGTTTTTTTCGGCTTGGTGAAACTTTTGTGTTATTGAATTTTACCCCTAAATGTTTATATTGCTATTGTATTCTTGAAAAGTCTCCCTCACAGGCGTAAGCAGCGGCTCTGCCCCTCCTCCAATTGGGGCAATGTGCCTACCACACCAGCACGCCGCTGGGCCTGTTCTGCCTCTTGGTAGCTGGTCCGCCTACCTTGCAGGAGCGGGCAGTTGATCTACCAGTCTGCGGGTGCTGGTCCTGTTCAGCCAGTGGGTAACAGGTCCAGCTACCTTGCAGGCACAGGCGTCGGCTCTGCCCCTCCGCACTCCGCTGGGCCTCTTCTGTCTGTGGGTTGCAGGGCTGTCTACATTGCAGGCGTTAGTGGCATCTCTGCCCCCCCCCAAACCGGGGCGATGTGTCTACCACGCTGGTAGGTCGCTGGGTCTGTTCTGCCTCTGGGTGAGAGGTCCACCTGCTTTGCAGGCACGGGCAGCGGCTCGGCCCCTCCCCAAACCTGGTTATGTGTCTAGCACCCTGGCGGGGCCTAGCACCTGGTCTGCCGGTGTTCGCAGGTCCACCTACTTCGCAGGCGCTGGGGCCGGCTCTAACCCTCTGAAGGCAGCTGGGCCGCTTCAGCCGGTGGGTCGCAGGTTCACCTATCTTGAAGTCGCAAGGGGTGTCTCTGCCCCTCCGCGGGTGTCTGGGCCTGTTCTGCCTGTGGGTCGCATGTCTGCGTTCCTTGCAGGCGTGCAGTGGCTCTGCCCAACCCCCAACCAGGGTGATATGTCTTTCACGATGGCGGGCCGCTAGGCCTGTTCTACGGGTGGCTCGCAGGTCTGCCTACCTTACAGGCGCGGTTGGCGACTCTGCCCCTCCCTTCTCCATGTGTTTTTAAAGTTAACAAATATGAGAATTCCTGTCTCCATTTCTCTGTACCCTATTCAGCACATGCATTTTTATATTCACATATAGAATCCTACCTGGTATCACATGTACATACTTGTGAGGTTGCTGACTTTGCAAATACAAATTGTGAGAAGGGATCACTCCTCCTAAATGCTGTTGGAACTTACAATTCAAACTATGGGTGAGCTCCCTAGTTGAACAACATTATACATAAATCGATGCTCAGAAAAATGAAGATTTTTGGATTTGTGGATGATATATAATTCATGATGTATTTCGATTGGCATATATATTGCTACTTTTTAATGTATACGTGTGTGTGTGTGTGTGTGTGCATATATATATGTATAAACTCTCCAGATTTTTCAAAATATGAAATGTATGTGTCTTATTATATACTCCCTAAATTCATTGATGTTCATGAATGTGGATTTATATTCAACTTTTCATAAGAATGTTCTCAGAAATATTAATCCACCTGAAATACATATTTGTTTTCTAATACTGAAAACTAACTTCAGTGAATGGTGCATACAAATCCTAATATTGCTATAGTAAATGACTCAGTTTAACGTCAATACAAGTAGATTCCTATGGGACATGATATGTATTTTGACGTTCATTTTTATTCAAAACTGGTACATTAATATTTCTTCAGTTTTTGCACATAATAGAATACATATTTCATTCACAAATTCACAAATTTATAGGCATTTTTTTCACTTTCAATTACTTCCTGCTTCAGAACATATGCATTCCCCCAGGTTTCTTGACTGCTCTTTTAATGAGACTTCTTTCCAAGCACATTATTTTCAATTTCCATAATCATTTTAGAAGCAAAGCTCACACACACTTCATGATATACCATAACAGTGATATTACCATTAGATGTATAACTGGTTGGAATGATTGTATGAATATCAATATAAGATTTCCAGTATATATTCAGATATCAATTCAATCCATTATTTAAATTTGGAACCAGTTATATTATTTATTCACAATATGGTCTATTCATGCATTATCTTTATATTCATATAACACAGAGTATACCTATTTGTACCCACAATACTAAATTATATGTCTTCAAAATATTGCTCCCAGAAATGGTGGAAGAAATACTCATGTCACCTGATCTATATATACATTAATCACAGTAATATTGTGGAAACAGAAAGCAAGGTCACACTTATGATTGTACCAAATCCTAAATGGAAAGTGAGCATGGATTAAAAAAAAATCCATGTCCAGGTTGCCTAATGCTCTCAAAAGTGAATCCTATTGGTGACTACATATTTGTTTCTTCCTGAAATTACATATTCAACCTCAACCCTGTTGAAAATGTCTAATCCTATCACTCACTTTATACTTTGCCTGATTTCCTAATGTCTCTATTGAAATCTGATTTCCTGTATTTTTTCCCCAGTTCATCATTATGACTGACTCTTCACATGTGCTGACATTTACTTTCACTCTCTACCCAAAACCCTATTGCTAAAGATCTTTTGGTCCAAATGCTATACACACTCTTCATTCTAAATCTACCGAATATCTTCCTAATCCACCAACTATCCCTTTTGGACTGGATTTTCTCTTCGACATTCAATCATCCAAAAGACAAGGTCCTATGCCATTGTATATCAATTAATCTGAGACACCTGTGCAGAACATAATTCAAAGCTAAGAATCCCAATAGTGGGGCCAATTCCCTTCAGTGCTTCAAAAATTACCTAGATTTCTTTTTTCATACTTATATTTCACCTATATATTCTTGAAAATATCGCAAAATTCCAATACCATTATTCATCCAAGAGAATGATTCCTAACCCAAATGGAAGCTGTTATTAACCTTAACCATACAATGTTTCCTCAATCTAACTTTACAGAAGAGGAGGGACAGAATTAGTCTTCCAATACAGGAGTGTAGGGGATCTTCCACCTGCTGAGAACCTCAAAGTTCCATGCAGAAATGATCCCTGGAGAAGATGTAGGCAGCTATGAAGGACCTGAGAGAGCAAAAGTCATCTTCCATGGCAAACAACCCAGTCAGGATGAAGGGAAGTGTCAGAATAAGCCTCACTCTTCTTAATGTAGAGAAGATGGACCAAACCAGTCCAGTGTAGACAGCTGTTCCCGGCTGCCTATGGTTGATATACAATCCTCAGTTGTGAACGTATCACAGGAAATAGGGGCAGCCTCCATCTCATGGGAACCTTGGAAGCAAATTTTAGGACAAAGTGGTTTCCAAAGCAGTGACCTCATTCAGTTCACAAAGGAGGTGACCTTCCTCACTTCTTTGGTGATAGAACTCTCTGAACTTGGGATCCAGGAAGCCAGGCTACCAGAGGCAGTCCCAGTACCATTCCCAGTGGGCTCACTTATTTGGATTTACCAAGAACAGAGTCAGTCTTTCTTGGTACCTACTGATGTGAGAATGGCCAAATTTCAGGAGAGCTCAGAAGAGGGGCCTTTCCTGAGAAAGCAGGAAGTTGCTCACAGCTGGCTCCTGACCACTTCACAGATTTGGACAAAAAGACCAGATCTGAGACAGGACAGAACATTTCAGGGAACATAATAAGGCCCACAAGTCAGAGGACACTCCGGATAGTCACAGACCTCTTTGGGGGAAGGAGGTGCCTTTGTGGGTGTGGGTGTGAGTTTGTGGTTTTGTCTCATTTTCTGAGAATAGGTAAAAAAGGCGGTTTGTTTGGTTTGGAGTGGACTGTTCCTAGTAAGTCGTTTCACAAAGTGAGTGTTTCTATGTCTGTGTATCCCACTGTGTCTGTGGTTGTAGACATTTGAAAAGAGAATTCATCAATTGATGTGTCCTGTTTAGTAGAAACCTACCCAGCATTCATTCTGCCCAATTGATGAATGGACTGTGGCTTCCCTTATGGATGGGCAACACCTACTAATTTCCTAAGTTCCTGTTTTCTTCCTGATTCTGGCCACTCTCCAGAATAGGCTCATGGTTTTGTGTCCAAGATATGTACCACCTCCAAGCTCTGTGACAAGGCCATGTAATGGATAGCTAAAGGGAATGGCTAGCATCTCAAAAAACTCAGATATCAGTGTGACCAGGAAAGCCTCAGTGGAGAAACTCTGCTTTGGGTTTTTTGCTAACCAATTCTTCTCTTCCCCTGAATGTGAGGAAGGTCTTGGCCTCAAGACACCGCTTTGTGAAGCCTGAAGAAAACAGTTTTAAAATGGAAATAAATGGGCATCACCTGTGGCTCTTTGTTAATTTCTTTGGAAATGGATGTGTCGGAATCAGTCTCTTGGCCCTGTGTGAGGCTGCGGCTTAGGTTCTCAGCACCTGATGCATCTAAAGAATGATCCCATGTGTGCATCCAAAACCAAAATGGGAAAAAGATCAGTAATTGTTGATGAAGTCTCTCGCCTTCCTCTCTTAGGTTCCTGACCACCATCAAGTGAGAATAGAGATCCTTTGAATCAAATGAGTTCTTCTAAGCCCTGCAAAGGCTATCCCATACATGCTTGTGTTTTCTCATGACTCCAAATCACATAAAGAATCTATACCTGACAGTCAGTAGGCCTCAAATTGGAGAAGCAGAGCAGTATTAAAGGAAGGCATTTTTGATCCCTTGTGGTTCACAGGAAGGGTGTACAGGCCACCCTGCCTTTAGGAAAATGACGGGCAAGCGAGGTTATTTGGACTCTGTGTTGGGCTGCGCCCCTCATGGAAACATCCAGCCAGAGGTTATGAGGAGTGTCTATATGGAAGAAGATGAGGGCCATGTGGGAGTGTTTTGGTTTTAATTGTGGTTATTTGTGTGGAAGTTGGAAGCGATGACTGGGTCCACCTGGGCTTGAACTCTGGTGTGATACCCTATAGAGACTGAGTCCTGGAACTGACCTCAGAGAAGTATTGCCATGAATTGTGTTGGGATATTAGGAGGCCACGCATGAGAGTCACCATTGGAAACTGAGATCTATTCCCAGTGTGGCTTTCCACAGAGCACTGGGAATCTCAGCCAAGGTATCACATAATTTTATTCTGAAACACTTGGCAGCAATAGTTGAGAGTCAAAACACAAATGCACTTCACATTGTAGACCTCAATGGGCCTGGCTTCATGTGGCCTTTTGGCCACTCTTTGGGAAGTCTTGTCAGTGAGAGTTCTCCAGATCTTTCTTTGAAATGAGCTTCTTCACCATTTAATGGTTACCGAATTAAATGAAACACTCAGTGCCTCCAACTTCAACCTTGAAAGATGGGCTCGATAAATACCATGAAATTTTTGAAATTCCCATATCCAGGAGGCACTGGAGAACCATTGGATATCCTGTTGGTGATCATGAGTGTACCAGACAGTGCCTTGATTGGCTGGGTTTCACGAAAATGGTGTAGAACAGAGATTCCAGTAAGTTGGAGCCTGCTGAATAGTGGGCCTAGAGCAAAGGTGGGCATGTGTGAGATAAAACATCTGTGGTGCTTCCATGTGGATTTCCCAATGGCTTCCAAATGGCTTGTGACTGACATGGTGCAGCCAGCAGACCCTTATATGTAAATGATTCTTGTTATATGGATAAGTTTCAGGGCAATGTTCAGAATCAGGTTCCTATGGTCAAGGGGTCAAGCTATGTTGGACAGAAGCCTGGTTTGTGCATTCTCCTGCAGACCCTGTCCCACCACACGTGACAGAACTCCCTCCAGCACTGTGTCCCAGGTGAACTCCTTGTATTTCGTGAAGCAAATACTGAACTCCCAGTGTAGCAGCAAAAAATATCACAAAAATTGGAGGATGATCAAATGGCTTCACAGTCCACATGAGGAGACACTTAGCCCCAAGTGGCCACAGTTGACCCCGAAAGAGAGAATTCAGCAATGCTGCCTCATGATCATTGGTAAATAAGAAAGCATCTCCTCCAGGTCACATAGATGCAGACCCAGCTTTTATGGTCTCACTACAAAAAAAGCTAAAGCTCCTGACAACAACATATATTTCAAGAGCCCAACATCAGAGCCACTTTTTCCAGAAGCCTTTAGGCTAGCAGAGCTCCATGTTTTTGGAGTGTTTACATTGTCCCTTACTTTTGGAATCTCGCCTTCTACCTGCAAGTTTGTGAACTCCTGAGCATATTAAATTCCAGATATGTATTCACAGATTTTCTTACTCATCTCCTCTACATGTGTTACTTGGGACGAAGTTAAGGTCAAGGCATTGTTGTGGATGAGAGTCGGAAGATTTTTGTGTAGCACATATTTGCATACACATTGGATTCATTTTCCAATTTTCCTTTCGAAATACTGAATCCCTGAAACTAACCCATACCATACAAGACTCTGACAACTAATCCTAACGTAATGGGGAAAAATAACCCAAACAGAACAGAAATACAAACATATCAGAGGAGGCATGGTGTACCATTGAATTAACTTTTCCATTATATAGGGAAGGAGTTTTAAATCTAGTCAATTTTTGGTTGAAAGAGTTGTCCATGTATTTTTAAACTTATCAAATATGTGAATTCCTGTCTCCCCCATTTCTTTGTATCCTATTCAGCACATGTATTTTTATATGCACATATAGAATTGTACCTTGTATCACACATATATTCTTGTGAGGTGGCTGACTTGGCAGATACATATTGTGAGAAAAGTTCACTCCTCCTAAACGCTGTTGGAACTGAAAATTCAACCTATGGGTGAGCTTCCTAGTTGAACAACATTATACATAAATCCATGTTCAGTAAAATGAATATTTTTGGATACGTTAATGATATATATTTCATGATGAATTTCGATTGGCATATATATTGCTAGTTTTTAATGTCTGTGTGTGTTTGTATATATATATATATATATATATATATATATATATATATATATATATATATATATATACTGTCAAGATTTTTCAAAATATGAAATATATGTGTATTTTGGCCACTCTTTGGGAAGCCTTACCTGTGAGAGTTCTCTAGAGCTTTCATTGAAATGATTTTCCTCAACATTTAATGGTTCCTGAATGAATTGAAACCCACAGTGCCTCCAACTTCATCCTTGAAAAATGGCTCTATAAATACCATGAAATTCCCCTGACCAGGTGGCACTGGAGAACCTTTGGATGTCTTGTTGCTGATCATGAGTGTACCAGACAGTGCCTTGACTGACTCGATTTCATGAAAATTGTGTAGAACAGAGATGCCAGTAAGTTGGAGAGTGCTGAGAAGTGGGCCCAGAGCTGTGGTGTGCAGGTGTATGATAAAACATCTGTGGTGGGGCCATTTGGGTCTGCCATTGACTTCCAAATGGCTTGTGGCTTACATGGTGCAGCTAGCCGACCCTTATCTGTAAAGGCATCTTGTTATATGTAAAGGTTTCAGGACAATGTTCAGAATCAGTTTGCTATGGATAATGTTGCAAGTTATGTGGGATAGAAGTCTGGTTGGTGAATTCTCCTGTAGACCCTGACCCTCCACACGTGACAGAACTCACTCCAGCACTGTGTCCCAGTTGAACTCCTTGTATTTCATGAAGGAAAAACCCAAAGCCCAGTGCAGCAGCAAGAAACACCACGAAAATTGTAGGATGGCCAATTGGCTTCACAGTCAAGACGGGGAGACACTTACCCCTCCGTGGCCACAGTTTACCTTCAAAGGAAGAATTGAGCACTGCTGCCTCATGTTCTTTTGGAAAATAAGAAACCATGTCCTCCAGGTCAGATAAATGAAGACCCATCTTTGATGGTATCACTACAAAGGAAGCTAAAGCTCCTGACAACAACATATATTTCAAGTGCCCAACCTCAGAGGCAGTTTCTCAAGAAGTCTTTAGGCCAGCAGAGTTCCATGAATTTGGACTGTTTATCCTGTCCCTTAAGTTTGAAAACTCCTCTAAAATGCCCAAGCTTGTGAACTCCTGAGCATTTTCCATTCCAGATATGTATTCACAGATTTTCTAACTCTTGTCCTCTAATTGTGTCTTACTTGGGTGAAGGTAATGTCAAGGCATTGCTCTGAATGAGAGTGGAAAGTTTTTTCGTAGCGCATATTTGCATACACAATGGATTCATTTTCCTTTATTTCCATTTGAATTACTGAATCCATGACACTAATGCATACCCTACTAGACTCTGACTACTAATGCTAATATGATGGAGAAAAATAACCCAAACAGAATAGAAATACAAGCAGTTCAGAAGAGGCATGGTGTATAGTTGGACTTGCCTTTTGCATGATAAAGGGTAGTTGTTAAAAATCTGGTTAATTTTTAATTGATATAGTTCTCCATGTGTTTTGAAAGGTATCAAATATGTGAATTCCTGTCTCCCTTTCTCTGTTGCCTATTCAGCACATGTATTTTTATATGCACAAATAGAATCCTACCTGGTACCACACGTACATTATTGTGAGGTGGCCTACTTGGCAGCTACAAATTGTGAGAAGAGATCACTCCTCCTAAACGCTGTAGGAACTGAAAATTCAACCTATGCGTGAGCTTCCTAGTTGAACAACATTACACATAAATCCATGTTAAGTAAAATAAATATTTTTGGATCTGTGTATGATATGTATTTCATGATGAATTTTGATTGGCATATATATTGCTACTTTTTAATATCTCTGTATGTGTTTTGTGAAAAATCTGCACTCTATAGATTATTCAAAATATGAAATATATGTGTCTTATTATACACTCCTTAAATTCATTCATGTTCATGTATGAGACCACGGCTCATGCAACAGCAAAAGACATTTATTGAGGATCCAATCCAGTATGCTAGGGCTCCGTGGTCACTCAAGAAGGGAGAGCAGCCCAGATCTCCGAGCTGAGGTTGAGCAGTGCTTAAGTACACTTTTTGGGGAGGGCGAGACTTTACATATATCACAGTATCTTTTAACAAATCATCATACACTGCGGGAAAATCAAACAACAATTCCTAAACATGATTAGTTCATTCATTGGTGGGAACATGTCAGGCAGGAGGGATAGGTCAGTTCTACAGCGGGGTACAGATTCAAATTGATTAGATTAGGCCCTGCGATGCATATGTGCCAAGCCACACAGGGTCCTAGGTTATTAAACAACCAGGCGATCAGGGGGAATATTTACTGGGCAGTCCAGAAATTGTCCTACAAGTAACAGGAATTTCAGATTTTTCATGTAGCATAGGAACTTAACAATACCTGGTCCTTTACATTTTAAATCAGGCCTTGAATCTTAGAAACTTTACAAACCCGGTCTTTTACACTTTAACTTTTACACTTTAATTTCAATTTCTTTTACCCTTAAAGATCACTCCTGGTTCACAAGAAGGGTGTCCAAGCCACCCTGACTTTAGGCAAATGAGGGGCAAGGGAGCTTATTTTTGACACTGTCTTGGGCTGTGCCCCTCATGGAAACTTCCAGCCATATGTTATGATGAGTGTCTTTATGGAAGAAGATGAGGGTCATGTAGCAGTGTTTTGGTTTTAATTATGGTCATTTGTGTGGCGGTTGGAAGAGATGACTTGGTCCACCAGGGCTTGAACTCTGCTCTGATACTCCTTAGAGACTGAGTTGTGGAACTGACTTGAGAGAAGTATTGCCATGGATTGTTTTGGGATTATAGGAGGCCACACATGAGATTAGCCTTGGAAACTGAGATCTAGGCCCAGGGTGGCTTTCCACCGAGCACTGGGAATCTCAGGCAGGGTAACACATGATTTTTTTACTGAAAGACTTGGAAGCCATAGTTGAGACTCAAAACACACATGTACCTCATATTGTAGACCTCAATGAGCCTGGCTTCATGTGAACTTTTGGGCACTCATTGGGAAGCCTTGCCTGTGAGAGTTCTTCAGAGCTTTCATTGAAATGAGCTTACTCACCATTTAATGGTTCCTGAATGAATTGAAACCCACAGTGCCTCCAACATCATCCTTGAAAAATGGCTATACAAATACCATGAAATTTTTGAAATTTCCATGACCAGGTGGCACTGGAGAAACTTTGGATGTCCTGTTGCTGATCATGTGTGTACCAGACAGTTCCTTGATTGACTGGTTGTCATGAAAATGGTATAGAACCGAGATGTCAGTAAGTTGGAGCCTGCTGAGTATTGGGGCTAGAGCAGTGGACTATACGTTTGTGAATAAATATCTGTGGTGGGTCCACGTGGATCTGCCTTTGGCTTCCAAAATACTTGTGACTGATATGGTGCAGGCAGCAGACCCTTATATGTAAAGGCATCTTGTTTTATTGAGAGGTTTCAGGGCAATGTTCAGAATCTGGTTGCTATAGTCAAGGGGAAAGCTATGTGGGATAGACCCATGTTTCGAACATTCTCCTGAAGACCCTGATCAATCACACGTGTCAGAGCTCCCTCCAGAATTGTGTCCCAGTTGAACTCCTTGTATTTCATTAAGCCAATTCCAAACTCCCAGTGCAGCAGTAAGAAACACCACAAAAATGGAGGATGACCAAATGGCTTCACAGACCACACGGGGAGACACTTAACTCCCAGTGGCCACAGTTTACCAAGAAAGAATTCAGAACTGCTGCCTCATGTTCATTAGAAAATAAGGAACCATTTCCTCCAGGTCACATAGATGCAGACCCACATTTGATGGTGTCACAATGAGGAAGCTAAATCTCCTGACAACTTCATATATTTCATGTTCCCAACCTGAGAGGCATTTTCTCAAGAAGTCTTAAGGCCAGCAGAGCTCCAAGTTTGTGGAGTGTTTAACCTCTCCCTTACTTTTGGAAACTGCTCTACCACATCCAATGTTGTGAACTCCTGAACATTTTCAGTTCCACATATGTAATCACAGGTTTTCGAACTCCTCTCCACTAATTGTGTCTTACTTGGAGTGAAGTTAATGTAAAGGAATTGTTCTGGATGAGAGTGGCAAGATTTTTGTGTAGCACATATTTGCATACACATTAGATTTATTTTCCTATTTTCATTTGAAATACTGATCCCCGACACTAACACATACCCTAATAGACTCTGACTACTAATGCTAATATGATGGATAAAAAGAAAATTAACAGAATAGAAATACAGGCCTTTAATAGGAGGCATGGTATATACTTGGAATTGCCTTCTGCTTTATCAAGGGTATGTGTTATAAATCTTGTCAAATTTTCATTGTAATATTTCTCCATGAGTTTTATATGTGTGTGTGTATATATATATATATATATATATATATATATATATATATATATATATATATATATACTCTCTAGATTTTTCAAAATATGAAAAACATGTGTCTTATTAAACACTATCTAAATTCATTCATATTCATGTATGTGGATATAAAATCAACTTTTCATAAGATTATTCTCAGAAACATTCAACCACCTGAAATACATATTTGTTTCTTTGTCCTGAGAACTAACTTCAGTGAATCGTGCTTACAAACCCTAATATTTTTACAGTAACTGACACAGTTTATCATCAAAGCAAGTAGATTCCTATAGGACATGATGTGTATATTGATGTTCATTTTTATTCAACACTGGGACATTAAAATTTCTTCATTTTATGCACATCGTAGGATATATATTTCCTCCACAGGTTAGCAAATATATAGGCATTTGTTTCACTTTCAATCACTTCCTGCTTCAGAACACATGTATTCCTCCATGTTTCTTGACTGGTCTGTTCATGAGACTTCTATCCAAACACATTATTTTCGATTTCCTTTATCACTTTAGAAGCAAAACGGACACACACTTCATGATAAACCATCACTGTAATATCACCATTAGATGTATTACTGGTTGGAATGAATGATTATATATCAATAAAAGATTTTTTATATATTTTCTGATATCAATTCAATACATTGTTTAAAGTGTAACAAGTTATATTATTTATTCACAGTATGGTCTATTCATGCATTATCTCTATATTCATAGACACAGGGTACACCTGGTTGTACCCCCAATACTAATCTATACATATTTGAAATATTGCTCCCAGAAATGGTGGAAGAAATACTCATGTCACCTGATCTACATATGCATGTTATCACTGTAATATTCTGGACACAAAATGCAAAAGCCACACGTATGATTGTACCAAAGCCTAAAGGTAAACTGAACATGGATTACTAAAAACATCCCTGACCAGGTTGCCTAATGCTCTCAAATGTCAATACTATTGCTGGCTACATATTTGTTTCTTCCTAAGATTATATATTCAACCTCAAAACTGTTGAAAATGTTTAATTTTTTCACTCACTTGATACTTTTGCCTGATTTCCTAATGTCTCTATTGATATCTACTTTCCTACATATTTTCCGCAGTTCAACATTGTGACTGACCCTTCACATGTGCTGACATTGACATTCACTCTGTAACGGAAACACTATTGCTAAAGATCTTTGGTCCAAATCCTATACTCGCTCTTCTTCCGAAACATACTGACTATCTTCCTGATCCTATCGACTATCCCTTTTTGAGTAGATGTTCTCTACTACATTCAATCATCCAAGGTACAAGATCCTATGCCATTGTATATCGATTTTTCTGAAACATGTATCTAGAACGTAATTCAAAGCTACGTATCGCAATCAGTTGCCCAATGCATTTCTGAGCTTCAAATCTTACCTAGATTTCTGTTTTCATACTTATATTTTATCTCTATATTTCTATAAATATTGCAGGTTCCCAATACCATTATTCATCCCGCATAATGATTCCTTACCCAAATCGAACCTGTTATTAACCCTAACCATACACTGTTGCTTCAATCTAAAATTACAAAAGAGCAGGGACAGAGTTCGCCTTACAATACAGGAATGTAGGGTATCTTCCAACTGCTGAGAACCTCAAAGTTCGATGCAGAAATAATCCCTGGAGAAGATGTCAGCAGCTATGAAGGACCTGTGAGAGCAAAAGCCATCTTCAATGGCAAACAATCTAGACAGGAAAAAGGGATGTGTATGCATCAGCCTCTCTCTTTTTAATGTAGAGAAGATTGACCTAACCAGACCTGCATGGAGAGCTGTTCCCAGGTGCCTATTTTGATATACAATTGAAACTAGTCAAATTTTCAAAGGAAGTAGGGGCAGCCTCTATCTAATGGAACCCTTGGAAGCAACAGTTAGGGCAAAGTTGTTGCCAAGGCAGTGACCTCTTTCAGTTCCTGAAAGAAGTGACCTACCTAACTTCCTTGGTGATGGAACATTCGGAAATTTTGATGCAAGAAGCCAGGCACCAAGAGCCAGTCCCAGTCCCTGTCCCAGTGGGCTCACTTGTTTGGATTTACCAAGTACAGATCAGACCTTCTTGGTACCTACTGATGTGAGGATGGCCAAATGTCAGTAGAGCTCTGAAGAGAAGCTTATCCTGAGATAGCAGGTAGTGGCTAACGGTTGGCTCCTCAAAGCATCACAGAGTTGGCCAAGGAGACAAGATCTGAGACAGGAGAGGCCATTTTGTGGGGAACATAGTATGGCCCACCAGTCAGAAGACATTCCGGATGGTTACAGACCTACTTTTGGGAAGGAGGTGCCTTTGTGTGTGGGTGTGAGTTTGCGGTTTTGTCTCATGTTCTGAGAATAGGTAGGAAAGGTGGTTGGTTTGGTTTGGAGTCGACTGTTTCTAGTAAGTCTTTTGACAAGGCGACTTTCTATGTCTGTGTATCCACTGTGTCCGTGGTTTTAGACATTAGAAAAGAGAATGCATCAATGGAGGTGTCCTGTCTAGTAGAAAGCTTCCCAGCATTCATCCTGCTCAATTGATGAATGGACTGTGGTTTGCCTTATGGATCTTAAACACCTACTAACATCCTAAGTTCCTGTTTTCTTCCTGAATTCTGGCCACTCTCCAGAATAGGCTCATGATTTATTGTGCAAGATATGTACCACCTCCAAGCTCTGTGACATGTCCATGTTCTTGATAGCTGAAGGGAATGGGAACATCTCGGAAAACTCAGACATCAGTGTGAGCAGTAAAGTCTCAGTGGAGAAACCCTGCTTTGGTCCATTTGCTTAACTATGGTTCTATTGCCTTGAATGTCAGGAAGGTCTTTGCCTCAGGCCACCCTTTTGTGAAGCCTGAAGAAACAGTTTTCAAATGAAAATGAATGGGCATCTCCTGTGGCTCTTTGCTTAATTGCTTTGAAAAGGATGGTGTCTTAATCAGACACTAGGCCCTGTTTGAGGCTGTGGCTAAGATTCTCAGCTCCTGATAGATGTAAAGAAGATCCCATGTTTGCATCCAAAACCAAAATGGCAAAAAGATCAGTCATTGTAGATGAAGTCTCTTGCCTTCCTCTGATAGGTTCCGGAACTCCATCAAGTGAGAATAGGATTCCTATGGGTCAAATGAGTTATTCAAATCCTGCAGAAGTACTTGGGTTCTCTCATGATGCCAAATCACATAATGAATCTATACCTGACTGTCAGTAGGCCTCAAATTGGAGAAGCAGAGCAGCATTAACAGCAGGCCTATTTGATCACTCCTGGTTCAAAGGAAGGGTGTCCAGGCCACACTGAATTTCGACAAATGAGGGGCAAGGGTGCATATTTTGGACATTGTCTTTGGCTGCGCCCCTCATGGAAACCTCCAGCTAGAGTTTATGATGAGTGTCTATACGGCTGAAGATGAGGGCCATGTGGGAATGTTTTGGTTTTAATTGTGGTCATTTGTGTGGCGGTTGGAAGAGATGACAGGGTCCACATGGTCTTGAACTCAGGTGTGATTCCTCTTAGAGACTGAGTTCTGGAACTGACCTCAGAGAAGTATTGCCATTAATTGTGTTGGCATTGTAGGAGGCCACACATGAGAGTTGCCTTTGAAACCTGAGATCTAGGCCCAGGATGGCTTTCCTCAGAGAACTGAAAATCTCAGCAAGGATATCGCATAATTTTATTCTGAAAAACTTGGCAGCCATAGTTAAGAGTCAAAAGACACATGGACCTCCCGTTGTAGACCTCCATAGGCCTTGCTTCATGTGACCTTTTGGCCAGTGTTTGGGAAGCCTTGCCTGTTAGAGTTCCTCAGAGCTTTCATTGAAATGAGCTTCCTCCCCATGTAATGGTTCCTTGAAGAATGGAAACCCCAAAGTGCCTCCAACTTCATTCTTGAAAAATGGATAGATAAATACCATGATATTTTTGAAATTCCCAATGACCAAGTGGCACTGGAGAACCATTGGATGTTCTGTTGCAGACAGTGGCTTGATTGTTGTGTTACAGACAGTGCCTTGATTGACTGGGTTTCATGAAAATGGTGCAGAACAGAGATGCCAGTAAGTTGGAGCCTGCTGAGTAGTGGGCCTAGAGCAGTGGTGGGCAGGTGTGTGATAATACAACTGTGGTGTCGCCATGTGGATCTGCCATTGGCTTCCAAATAGCTTGTGACTGACTTGGTACAGCCAGCAGACCATTATATGAAAAGGCATCTTGTTATATGGAGAGGTTTCAGGGCAATGTTCACAATCAAGTTGCTATGGTCAAGGGGGCAAGTTATGTGGGATAGAACCCTGGTTGGTGAATTCTCCTGCACACCCTGACCCAACACACGTGACAGAACTCCCTCCAGCCCTATATCCTAGTTGAACTCCTTGTATTTTATGAAGCAAATACCAACCTCCCATTGCAGCATCAAGAAACACCACAACCTCGCCAGCACTTGTTGTTGTTTGATTTCATAATGGCTGCCAATCTTACTGGAGTGAGAAAAGTGTTCTCTTGTACATTGCTGGTGAGGCTGCAAATTGGTGCGGCCAATTTGGAAAGCAGTATGGAGATTCCTGGGAAAGCTGGGAATGGAACCACCATTTGACCCAGCTATTGCCCTTCTCGGACTATTCCCTGAAGACCTTAAAAGAGCATATTACAGGGATACTGCCACATCGATGTTCATAGCAGCACAATTTACAATAGCTAGATTGTGGAACCAACCCAGATGCCCTTCAATGGATGAATGGATTAAAAACATGTGGCATCTATACACCATGGAGTATTACGCAGCACTAAAAAATGACAAAATCTTGGAATTTGCAGGGAAATGGATGGCACTAGAGCAGATTATGCTTAGTGAAGCTAGCCAATCCCTAAAAAACAAATACCAAATGTCATCTTTGATATAATGAGAGCAACTAAGAATAAAGCAGGGAGGAAGAGCAGGAAGAAAAGATTAACATTAAACAGAGACATGAGGTGGGAGGGAAAGGGAGAGAAAAGGGGAATTGCATGGAAACGGAGGGAGACCCTCATTGTTATACTAAATTACATATAAGAGGTTGTAAGTGGAATGGGAAAATAAACAAGGTGAGAAATGAATTACAGTAGAAGGGGTAGAGAGAGAAGATGGGAGGGGAGGGGAGGGGGGATAGTAGAGGATAGGAAAGGTAGCAGAATACAACAGTTACTATTATGGTATTATGTAAAAATGTGGATGTGTAACCCATGTGATTCTGCAATCTGTACTTGGGGCAAAAAAGGGAGTTCATAACTCACTTGAAGCTAATGTATGCTAATGTATGAAATTTGATATGTCAAGAGCTTTGTAGGGTTTTGAACAACCAATAAAAAAATAAAATGAAAAAAAAGAAAGAAACACCACAAAAAGGGCAGGATGACCAAATGGCTTCACAGTCCACTCAGGGAGACAATAAGCTTCCAGTGGCCACAGTTTACCAACAAAGAGAGAAATCAACACTGGTACCACATGTTCAATGGAAAATAAGAAACGATGTCCTCCAGGTCACATAGATGCAGATCCAGGTTTGATGGTCTCACCAGAAATGAAGCTAAAGCTCCAGACAACAAGATATATTTCAAGTGTCCAAACTCAGAGGCAGTTTTACAAGAAGGCTATTGGCCAGCAGAGTTCCATGTTTGTGGAGTGTTTACAGAGTCACTTACTTTTGGAAACTCCTCTACCACCTCCAAGGTTGTGAACTCCTGTGCATTTACCATTCCAGATATGTATTCACAGATTTTCTAACTCTTCTCTTCGAATTGCATCTTACATGGGGTGAAGGTAATGTCAAAGGATTTATCTGGATGAGAGTGGGAAGACTTTTGTGTAGGACATATTTGCATACATATTGGATTCATTTTCCAATTTTCCATTTCAAATACTTTATCTCTGACACTAAACCACACCCTACTAGTCTCTGACTACTAATCCTAATATGAGGCAGAAAAATAACCCAAACATAATAGAAATACAAGCAGTTCAGAGGAGGCATGGTGTATAGTTGGACTTGCCTTTTGCATTTTAAAGGTTAGGGGTTATAAATCTAGACAATTTTTTGTTGCAATAGTTGTCCATGTGGTTTTAAAGATAACAAATATGTGAATTCTTGTCTCTCTTTCTCTGTAGCCTACTCAGCAAATATATTTTTATATACACATAGAGAATCCTACCTGGTACTACACGTACATTCTTGTGAGGTGGCTAACTTGGCAGATGCAAATTGAGAGAAAAGATCACTCCTTCTAAATGTCGTTGGAACTGAAAATTCAACCTATGGGTGAGCTTCCTAGTTGAACAAAATTATACACAAATCCATGTTCAGTACAATGAATATTTTTGGATCTGTGGATGATATATATTTCATGGTGAATTTTGATTGGCATATATTGCTATTTTTAATGTTTCTCGGTGTGTATGTGTGTGTGTCTGTGTGTGTGTATATATATATATACACAATCTCTCCTTCTATTTTTCAAAATATGAAATATATGTGTCTTATATACACTCCCTAATTTTATTCATGTTAATGAATGTGGATTTAAAATCAACTTTTCACAAGATTATTCTCAAAAAATTTCATCCACCTGAAATACATATTTGTTTCCTAGTACTGAAAACTAACTTCAGTGAATGGTGCATACAAATCCTAATATTTCTATAGTAACTGACACAGTTTATCATCAATGCAAGTAGATGCCTATGGGACATGATGTGTTTATCGATGTTCATTTTTATTCAACACTGGGACATTACAATTTCTTCAGTTTATGCACATCATAGGATATATATTTCCTCCACAGGTTAGCAAATTTATAGGCATTTGTTTCACTTTCAATCACTTCCTGCTTTAGAACACATGGATTCCTCCATGTTTCTTGACTGATCTTTTCATGAGATTTCTTTCCAAACACATTATTTTCGAATTCCTTTATCACTTTTGAAGCAAAACGACACACACTGCATGATAAATCATAACTATAATATCACTATTAGATGTATAACTGGTTGGAATGAATGATTTTATATTAATATAAGATTTCTTATATATTTTCAGATATCAATTCAATACATTTTGTAAAGTGGAACCAGTTATATTATCTATTCACAGTATGGTCTATTCATGCATTATCTCTATATTCATAGACACAGGTTACACCTCTTTGTACCCCCAATACTAATTTATACATCTTCAAAGTATTGCTCCCAGAAATGGTGGAAGAAATACTCATGTCACCTGATCTACATATGCATGTTATCACAGTAGTATTCTGGACACAAAATGCAAAAGTCACACGTATGACTGTAACAAAGCCTAAACGGAAACTGAACATGGATTACTAAAAACATCCATGTCCAGGTTGCCTAATGCTCTCAAATGATCATCCTGTTGGTGACTACATATTTGTTTCTTCCTAAGATTATATATTCAACCTCAATACCATTGAAAATGTCTAATTTTTTCACTCACTTTGTACTTTGCCTGGTTTCCTAATGTCTCTATTGATATCTACTTTCCTACATATTTTCTCCAGTTCAACATTGTGACTGACCCTTCACATGTGCTGACATTGACATTCACTCTCTAACCGAAACCCTATTGCTTATGAACTTTGGTCCAAATCCTATACTCACTCTTCTTCCGAAACATACTGACTATCTTCCTGATCCTATCGACTATCCCTTTTTGAGTAGATGTTCTCTACTACATTCAATCATCCAAGGTACAAGATCCTATGCCATTGAATATCGATTTTTCTGAAACATGTATCTAGAACGTAATTCAAAGCTACGTATCGCAATCAGTTGCCCAATGCATTTCTGAGCTTCAAATCTTACCTAGATTTCTGTTTTCATACTTATATTTCATCTCTATATTCCTATAAATATTGCAGGTTCCCAATACCATTATTCATCCCGCATAATGATTCCTTGCCCAAATCGAACCTGTTATTAACCCTAACCATACACTGTTGCTTCAATCTAAAATTACAAAAGAGCAGGGACAGAGTTCGCCTTACAATACAGGAATGTAGGGTATCTTCCAACTGCTGAGAACCTCAAAGTTCGATGCAGAAATAATCCCTGGAGAAGATGTCAGCAGCTATGAAGGATCTGAGAGAGCAAAATCCATCTTCATGGCAAACAACCTGAACAGGACGAAGGGATGTGTATGCATCAGCCTTTCTCTTCTTAATGTAGAGAAGATGGACCTAAGCAGGCCTGCGTGGAGAGCTGTTCCCAGGTGCCTATTTTGATATACCATTGTAACAAGTCAAATTGTCACACAAAGTAGGAGCAGCCTCCATCTCATGGAACCCTTGGAAGCAACGGTTAGGACAAAGTTGTTGCCAAGGCAGTGACCTCATTCAGTTCCTGAAGGAAGTGTCCTAGCTAACTTCCTTGGTGATGGAACTCTCTGAAATTGTGATGCAAGAAGCCAGGCACCGAGAGCCAGTCCCAGTCCCAGTCCCAGTGGGCTCACTGGTTTGTATTTACCAAGTACAGATTCAGACCTTCTTGGTACCTACTGATTTGAGGATGGCCAAATGCCAATTGAGCTCTGAAGAGAGGCCTTTCCTGAGATAGCAGGTAGTGGCTAACTGCAGGCTCCTCAAAGCATCACAGAGTTGGCCAAGGAGACAAAATCTGAGAGAGGAAAGGCCATTTCGAGAGGAACATAGTATGGCCCACCAGTCAGAGGACACTCCAGATAGTCACAGATCCACTTTTGGGAATGAGGTGACTTTATGTGTGTGGGTGTGAGTTTGTGGTTTTGTCTCATATTCTGCGAATAGGTAAAAAAGTTGGTTCGTTTGCTTTGGAGTCTACTGTTGATAGTAACTCTTTTGACAAGGCGAGTGTTTCTATGTCTGTGTATCCACTGTGTCCGTGGTTTTAGACATTAGAAAAGAGAATGCATCAATGGAGGTGTCCTGTCTAGTAGAAAGCTTCCCAGCATTCATCGTTCATAAGTGATGAATAGACTGTGGCTTGTCTTATGGATAGGAAACAACTACTAACTTCCTAAGTTCTGGTTTTCTTCCTGAATTCTGGCCACTCTCCAGAATGAGCTCATGATTTATTGTCCAAGATATGTACAACCTCCATGCTCTGTGACATGGCCATGTTCTTGATAGCTGAAGGGAATGGGAACATCTCAGATATTAGTGTGACCAGTAAAGTCTCATTGGAGAAACCCTGCTTTGGGCCATTTGCTTACCTATGGTTCTGTTGCCTTGAATGTCAGGAAGGTCTTTGTTTTAAGCCACCCCTTTTTGAAGCCTGAAGAAACAGTTTTCAAATGGAAATGAATGTTCATCACCTGTGGCTCTTTGCTTAATTTCTTTGGAAAGCGATGTGTCTTAATCAGACACTAGGCCCTGCTTGAGGCTGTGGCTAAGATTCTCAGCTCCTGATAAATCTAAAGAAGATCCCATGTGTGCATCCAAAACCAAAATGGCAAAAGGATCAGTCATTGTGGATGAAGACTCTTGCCTTCCTCTGTTAGGTTCCTGACGTCCATCAAGTGAGAATAGGATTCCTATAGGTCAAATGAGTTATTCAAAGTCCTGCATAAGTGCTTGGTTTCTCTCATGATGCCAAATCACATAAGCAATCTATACCTGACAGTCAGTAGGCCTCAAATTGGAGAAGCAGAGCAGTATTAACGGCACGCCTATTTGATCACTCTTGGTTCACAGAAAGGGTTTCCAGACCACCCTAAATTTAGACAAATGAGGGGCAATGGTGGATATTTTGGACACTGTCTTGGGCTGCATCCCTCATGGAAACCTCCAGCCAGAGTTTATAATGAGTGCCTATATGGATGAAGATGAGGGCCATGTGGGAATGTTTTGGTTTTAATTGTGGTCATTTGTGTGGCGGTTGGAAGAGATGACAGGGTCCACATGGGCTTGAACTCTGGTGTGATTCTCCTTGGAGACTGAGTTCTGGAACTGACCTCAGAGAAGTATTGCCATTAATTGTGTTGGCATTGTAGGAGGCCACACATGAGAGTTGCCCTTGAAACCTGAGATCTAGGCCCAGGATGGCTTTCCACAGAGAGCTGAAAATCTCAGCAAGGATATCACATGATTTTATTCTGAAAAACTTGGCAGCCATAGTTAGAGTCAAAAGACACATGGACCTCACGTTGTATACATCAATGGGCCTGGCTTCATGTGACCTTTTGGCCAGTGTTTGGGAAGCCTTGCCTGTTAGAGTTCCTCAGAGCTTTCATTGAAATGAGCTTCCTCCCCATGTAATGGTTCCTGGATGAATGGAAACCCCAAAGTGCCTCCAACTTCATTCTTGAAAAATGGAAAGATAAACACCATGAAATTTTTGAAATTCCCAATGACCAGATGGCACTGGAGAACCATTGGATGTCCTGTTGCTGATCATGAGTGTAACAGACAGTGCCTTGATTGACTGGGTTTCATGAAAATGGTGTAGAACAGAGATGCCAGTAAGTTGGAGCCTGCTGAGTAGTGGGCCTAGAGCAGTGGTAGGCAGGTGTGTGATAATACATCTGTGATGTGGCCATGTGGATCTGCCATTGGCGTCCAAATGGATTGTGACTGACTTGATGCAGCCAGGAGACCATTATATGAAAAGGCATCTTGTTATATGCAGAGTTTTCAGAGCAATGTTCAGAATTAGGTTGCTATGGTCAAGGCGGCAAGCAATGTGGGATAGAAGCCCAGTTGGTGCATTCTCCTGCAGAGCCTGACCCACCACACGTTACAAGACTCCCTCATGCACTGTGTCCCAGTTGAACTCCTTGTATGTCATGAATCAAATACCAAACTCCCAGTGCAGCAACAAAAAACACCACGAAAAGTGGAGGATGACCAAATGGCTTCAAAGTCCACACGGGGAGTCACTTTGCCCGAAGAGGCCACAGTTTACCTACAAAGAGACTTCAGCACTGCTGCCTCATGTTCATCGGAAAATAAGAAACCATGTCCTCCAGGTCACATAGATACTGACCCAGGTTTGATGGTCTCACTTCAAAGGAAGCTAAAGCTCCTGACAACAACATATATTTCAAATGCCCAAACTCAGAGGCAGTTTCTCAAGAAGTCTTTAGGCCAGCATAGCTCCATGATTGTGGAGTGTTTACACTGTCCCTTACTTTTGGAAACTCCTCTACCACCTCCAAGGTTGTGAACTCCTGAGCATTTTCCATTCCACATATGTATTCACAGATTTTCTAACTCTTCTTTTCTAATTGTGTTTTACCTGGGGCGAAGATAATTTCAAGGCATTTTTCTGGATGAGAGTGGGAATATTTTTTGTGGCACATATTTGCATACACATTGGATTTATTTTCCTATTTTCCATTTGAAATACTGAATCCGTGACACTAATCCATACCCTACTTGTCTCTGACTACTAATCCTAATAAGATGGAGAAAAATAACCCAAACAGAATATAAATACAAGCAGTTCAGAGGAGGCATGGTGTATAGTTGGACATGGCTTTTGCATGACAAAATGTAGGTGCTATAAATCTAGTCGATTTAAATTGAAATAGTTCTCCATGTATTTTTAAATTTAACAAATATGTGAATTCCTCTCTCCCATTTTATGTAACCTATTGAGCACATCTATTTTTATATGCACATATAGAATACACCTGGTATCACACATACGTTCTTGTGAGGTGTCTGACTTGACAGATACAAATGATGAGAAATGATCACTCCACCTAAACGCTATGGGATTTGAAAATTCATCCTATGTGTGAGCCTCCTAGTTGAACAATATTATACATAAATCCATGTTCAGTAAATTGAATATTTTTCTGTCTGTGTAAGATATATATATATCACGGTGAATTTCGATTGGCATATATATTGCTACTTTTTAATGTCTCTCTCTCTCTCTCTGTGTATATATACACACTCCAGATTTTTTAAAATATAAAATATATATGCCTTATTATACACTCCCTAAATTTTTTCATATTCATGTATGTGGATTTATAGTCAACATTTCTAAAGGTTATTCTCTGAAATATTCATCCACCTGAAATACATATTTGCTTCCTAGTAATGAAAACTAACTTCAGTGAATGGTGCATACATATCCTAATATTTCTACAATAATTGACCCAGTTTCTCATTAATGCAAGTAGATTCATATGGGACATGATGTGTATTTTCATGTTCATTCTTATTCGCCACTGGTACATTACTATTTCTTCAGGTAATGCACATAATAGAGTATATATTTCATCCACAAGTTAGCAAAATTATGGGTATGTGTTTCACTTTCAATAATTTTCTGTTTCAGAACACATGTATTCCTCCATGTTTCTTGACTGGTCTTTTCATGAGACTTCTTACCAAACCCATTATTTTCCATTTCCATAATCCCTTTTGAAGCAAAACTCACACACCGTTCATGATAAACCATAACCCTAATATTACCATTAGATGTATAACTGGATGGAATGAATGATTGTATATCAATATAAGATTTCTTATATATTTTCAGATATCAAATCAATCCATTATTTAAAGTGGAACCAGTTATATTATTTATTCACAGTATAGTCTATTCATGCATTGTCTCTATATTCATAGACACAGGGTACACCTCATTGTAAACTCAATACTAATTTATACGTATTCAAATTATGGCTCCCAGAAATGGTGGAAGAAATATTCATGTCACCTGATCTACATATACAATTTAACCCAGTAATATTCTGGACACAAAAAGAAAAGGTCACACTTATGTTTCTACCAAAGCCTAAATGTAAAGTGAACATGGATTACTAAAAACATCCATGTCCAGGTTGCCTAATGCTCTCAAAAGTCAATCCTATTTGTGACAATATATTCGTTTCTTCCTAAGATAATATATCCAAAATCAACCCTGTTGAAAATGCCTAATTCTATCACACACTTTATACTTTGCCTGATTTCGTAATGTCTCTATTGATATCTGCTTTCCTACATATTTTCCCCAGTTCATCATTGTGATGGTTCATATGTGCTCACATTTACATTCACTCTCTAACCAAAACCCTATTGCTAAAAAACTTTTGTTCCAAATCCTATACTCACTCTCCTTCCTAAACATACCGACTATCTTCCTAATCCTACCGACTATCCCTTTTTGACTGGATGTTCTCTTCTACATTCAATCATCCAAGTAATGTTCAGGTGAGCGTCGGAGGAAGAGACCACCAAGAGACTGTCTCATGGAACAGCAAAGGGTTTATTGGGGGTCCAGCATACTGGGGCTCAGAGCTCCCTTGAATCGAGCAGAGAGCAATGACGACATCTTAAGCAGAGCTTATGTGTTTTCCTTGTAGAGGGCAGGGAGGGAAGTTTATTGATGGGTCAGGGCGAGTGGGCAGTTTGCATGCAACCGGGAGAGGGAGTACATTATATATTTTGGAAGTTGGAGACAGCACATTCTGGGAACAAGATTAGCAAACAGTTCTCAAGATTTCAACAGTGTTTTGTTAAGCATACAGAAAAAGAGGAAGTGACAAGTACCATTTTATTAACCTTTCATTCCCCACGTCTTCTTCTGGCTACTTTTAATCATAAAAGTGATCATTGGAGTGGTGTCACATTCTATGTCTGCTAGTGGGGTATTACCATAAGTTTAACTTGTCTAATTTGAGCTTGGAGAAATGAAAATACATGGTTGAGCAAACAGGGTTTTATAGTTAGCAAGAATGTGAGTATTATTATTGGACTGGCCAAGGTTGATAAACGTATAGTTAACCAGGGGGACTGTGTGAACCAAGACTCAAACCACCCTTTTTGGGCCTCTCTCTTTCGTTGACACTCTTCAAGGCATCCTTTTATTTTACTCATAAATTTTTTGCAACTCCAGTATTGTTGCCATAAAAATAACATTCTTCCCTCAATGCAGCACAAAGGCACCATTCTCTCATGAAGAAGAGGTCCAACCCTCGATTGTTGTATGAAACAACATCAGAGAGAGAGGTTAAAGATTCCCACAAAGCTGTGATGGAGGTTTCTAATATCTATAAGTTTTGGTCTATTGCTGCTTCTAATTGGGTATTTTGCTGTGTACCATGGACCAAGGCAGTGGTTCCTGTGACCTCCCCTGCAGCAACTCGTATTCCTAATAGGATGGCTGAAGTGAGGGATATATGTTCCCTGTGGAACCGGGTTGTATGCCCCACTGTTTGATCTTCAAATGAACCTGCATCATGATAGAGCACTCTGGGTAACCTCTGCACCATTACACATTTAATCACCACTGTTGACCATTTAATGAAAACATAAAAGTGTTTAAGTATATAGAATTATACTGCTGTAGGAACAGTCAAGACAAGGCACCTAAGATAGCACCAAAGCTAGGGAAACAGTCCTATTTGGTTGCAAACGGATTCAGAGGGCATTGCTTCTGTTGTAATCAATTAATCCCATGAACCCCAAGTTTAGGAAGTTTCAGAATTTTGTACCCAACATGTAAGGGAATGTGCTCAGAAGTTCACAGTCAGCAGAAATTCACAAAATGCAGTTTTTTTATGTTTTTTTCCTCTGTTCTGAGCAAATTAACTTTTCAAGGACACCTGGGAGGGGGAGAGATATTTCATCCCTTTCTTTTTTCCGCTTGCCAGCTATTACCATGGAGCCAGTTGGTAACTTCTTTATCATAGAAATGTAGACATCTCTTTGAAGCCCCAGCTCAAAGTCAGAGGCCTTGTTCACATATTTTGTGAAAAACTAGTAAGGGGGTGTCTAGCTTACAAGTACTGATTGTTTTAGCCAGTGGCCAAGTAGAACAGGGCCACATGAAAACAGGAAGTTTGTCTACACTGAACTCTTTTATAGGGACTCTTTTGCTGAACGTCCTAAAGTCAGCCATGGTGAAGACATCTGGAGAAGATCAGTTAAGACTTTTCTGTGGGTGTGGAACAGAGGGGAAAGAGAGGGAAGGCGGGACTTAGAGCAGTTCCGAGGATCTGAGAATGAGTACGGAGAGATGTAAAAGAATAATGGGAAAGGGGTTTGAGATTTTCTAGCAACGAAAACTTGAGCAGTAGAACAGGTATAAAAGAGGGGAAGATGGAAGTGTGTATCCAAAAAGCCTGTGAGGGACTTTAAATTCTTAGTAACCTGTTTTCAGTGATGACAAAGCAACTTTAAAGACCATTTTTATTACATCTTGGATAGGGGTCTTCTCAGCTGTTTTGAGCTTTAGGTTAGCTGGTAAAAGGACCTGGTGAAACCCCGTATGGGTGCTGACAGGAGAAGAGAGCAGTGAGTGGGTAGAGTGGTAACTAAGTACCTGCTACCTCAGCAAGGGGGCAATGGTCTGAGAACCGGCGGATGTTTGGGTTGTTGATCTAGTAACGGGATGGGAGAAATCAGGTTGTTGAGGTGGGAGTGACAGCAGAGAGACTAGAGCAGAAGGCTGAGGGTGAGGATCTATTGGAGAAGCATAGTTCAGGATGTGAGCGAAGGACGGAAAAGGCCTCCACATAGGGGAATCTCTTTTCACGCCTTTGAGCCCTTGCCAAAGTTAAAAAGGTTCCACAGAATTTGAGGATCTAGAGACCCCTCTGGGGGCCATCGATTTAGGTTATCTTATTGGTAATATGGCCAATGCTGTGTACTGAATTTGATTAGGAGTTTGGGTTCCATCGTGCAGCCCCTGTATGCTCACATCCCCTTGATTACAGAAGAAGTCGGCTTTTCCCACACACAGCCATGGCTGTTTGTGGCTTTGATAGTTCACCGGGCAAACATAGTAATCTAGGCTAGCCGACCTGCATCTGGCTCACGTGTCCCTACATCCATAATGTTTGTTTCCATTACATAAGATACGGAAGGGATTTAATGGAATTTTAGTGGGATCCTCTTCTTCAGGGATATCTGAATAGGAAAGACATATAGCCAGCTGACAAATGTCTGGGTGGAGAGATGGCCACCAGGTCCCTAAGGGGGCTGTATGCAAGATTGATTAAACTTCTTGTCCAGTAGGATTTGTGATCAGCCATCGCTGCTGAAAGGGGTGATGAGGGTTAGAAATACTGGTGGTCAAGGGGAGAGTCTATAGCCTTATCCACACGGCGAATGTGCAATTTGAAAGGGTTACCAGTCTTTTCCAGTTTCCAGCCAATTCCAGTTTCCAGTCAATGTCTGGACAGGGCGCAGGCTTGAGATGAGAGGCATGGATCCAGGAAGTGATTCCATCTTCCTTTACCACTGTAGGTGTTATAAGTAGCACCTGGAATGGTCCTTTCCAGCGGGGTTCCAGCGATGTCACCTGATGTCGTCTTACGAAGACAAAGTCTCTTACTTGATATCGATGTGGAGTCCCCTCGTCCCCAGTTTGGTAGGCAGTGGCCAGCTGTTTTCACAGGTGTCACTGAATTCTTTCAAGAGCTTTAAGTCTGTCAAGCAAGCTGGTGTGGAAGGGATTGTAAGGTCTTAGAGTTGGTGTTAGGTCCCTTACTGGAGGAGGGGCACCATAGAGAATTTCATAGGGGGTGAGGTTACACTAAAATCAGAGTGAGTATTTTCTTCATTTAACAGTGCATAAGGCAGGAGCATAGTACAATTTTTTATTCCGGTCTCTAAGCTTAATTTTTTTAAGGTCTGTTTAATGGTTTGGTTCATTCTTTCTACCTGTCCTAAACTCTGGGGTCTATAAGCACAATGTAACTTCCAATTAATCCCCAGGGTCCTGGCTAACCCCTGACTTACCTGGGCCATGAACGCCGGTCCATTATCAGACCCTATTAACTTAGGCAGGCTGTATCTTGGAAAAATATCTTCTAGGATATTCTTGACCAAAATTTGCGCTATTTCTTTTCTTTTTTTTTTTGTGGGGAAGGCTTCAATGCATCCTGAAAATGTATCTACAAAGACTAGGAGATATTTAAGTCCATACCTTGCTGGCTTTATTTCAGTAATGTCCACTTCCCAGTATTGTCCTGGTTTGGTTCCTCGTATGTGCTTTCATACAGGAAGCTTGGAAGGGTAAGCATTTACCAATTGATGAACCCGACAGGCTTTTGTTACCCATTCAGTTATTTTCTTCACTGTGAGTCTGTTAGTGGAAAACTCTGTTCTTGATCCTTCAGGAATGCCTGCAGTTTCTTTGAACCAAGGTGAGTGAGTTGATGTACATTTTCTACTGACATAGTTAGAGCCGTGGCTCTTGGAGTTTTTACTGAAAGATTTAGAAATTCCACTTAAGGGCCTTCAGGGTTAAAATTTATTTTGGCCCAGAGCTTGGTGAGCAGATCTCCGCCGATCAATGGGGCCAGGCATTCTGGGACTACTAGGAAGGAGTGATGGATTTTTCCTTTTCCCAGGTCCATGGTCCTCTTAGTTGTCCAAGCCCGATATTTACTGCCATTAGCCCCTTGAAATAGAGATTTTTTATTTGATAGAGGGCCCAATGTGGCCTTATGGGCTCAGTATATTGCCCCTGTATCCACTTCAAAGTTTACTGGGGTCCCCTCCACTTCAAAAGTTACTCTGAGCTCGGGGAGGGGATCTGAGCCCCGACTTTCTTAGTCATCCTCCAGAGTCAGAATGGCTGGCTGGTGTGGCTGTCGCTTTCTATGTCAATTTTGGCCCAGTGTCCTTTTTGTTTGAGTAGGCTCATTGATCTGAGGCCAAGGGTGGCCTCTGTCGTGGGCCAACATATACCTTCTTGTATCCCTGTTTCTTAATTTTTGGCCTATTTGTTGTTGTGACCTGGACCTTAGTCAATGCCTTACTCTGCCTTTTGTTTCTTTTATCCTCCATTTGCTCCCTTCTCTTCCTCAGTTTCTCTCTTATAGTATACCTTCTCAGCTTCTCTGACTAAATCTCTCAAAGTCATATCTTGTAATCAATCTAAGCTTTGTAACTTTGTTTTAATATCCAGGGCAGTTTGCCCAATAAAGGCCATCGTGACAGATGCCTTTTGATTCTCTGCCTGACGATAAAAAGGATTATAGCTCCTATATGCCTCCATAATTCTCTCTAGAAACATAGAGGGAGATTCATCAGGCCCCTGATAATCTCTCTTACCTTGGCCAAATTAGTTGGTCACTAGCGGCTGCTCGGAGACCCACTATTAGAGCCCGGCGATAAGTGGACAAATGTTCCCTACCTTCAAAGGTGTTGGGGTCCCAGTTGGGTCGGTTCAAGGAAAAGCCGGCTTTGATTATGTTGGTAAGTTGTGTCGGATGCACACCTGGTCCAAGGATTTTTTTTTAGCTTCCTGGAGAATTCCCTTTTTTTCCTCTGTCATGAAGAAAGTCCCTAGCAGTTGTTGGCTGTCATCCGAAGTAGGCTGGTGTGAAAACATCAATGACTCAACCACACATGAGAGCCGGGTGGGGTCCTCGGAAAAAGGGGGATTGTAATTTTTTAAGTTACATAGGTCTGAAGAGAAGAACGGTCAATACTGGTAGGCTTGAATTTTCCCCCAATGGCCATTGTCAATCATTGGTCCATAGGGTCGAAGGGGAGGCATCCCAAGAGTTCCAGGGTTTTCAATCATTCACCGCCAGCGAGTTCCTTTAGCAGGGCCAGCTTCCTCCATGGGAGGAGGTGCTGTGTGTGCTTCAGGGGAATTACCTGGAGGGCGCTGGGCCGGCTTAGCTTCCTTCAATGGAGGAGAGGCTGAGTCAGCAGCAGGGGTATCACTTAGAGGGTTTTGGGGGTTAGAGGATGAGGGCAGGGGATAAGGAGGGGGAGGAGAGTCCAGTAGACTCAAATCTGGTGACACAGGGAAAACAGAGTGTGGAGGAGGAGGAGGAGCAGAGTGTTTGTGAGTTCCTTGGGGAAGGAGTCATTGCGGGGGCAGGGGCAAGGAAAGGCTTGACCCATTGAGGAGGAAATTTGCAGAGGTCCTGCTGAATTAAAATATATGGCTGTTGATCCAGATGACTATCTGGCCACGGCTGAAAGACAATATCTCTGAATTATAAATTAGTGGGAAGTAGAAAGATCCTTCTAGGGGCCATCCGACTCCAAAGGTGGGCCATTCTGAGGTACAGAGAGTCTGCCACATCCGGGGCTTTACTGAAATAAAGAGATTCTGAGCCCTTAAACGGACTTTGGTATAGTGATCAAGGGTCAGGGACAGAGGCATTGAAGTGCTCTGTTCCATAATGAGAGATACACAAACAGTGAAAGCAAGACACATGACACAGGCAAGACAAGACAATAAAGACAGGCAATGGACGTTCAACACTGAGACCATGACTGAGTAGCCGGCAAAATCCGATGGACTGGCAATACTGAATCCGAAACAAAATATCACTGAGTCAAGGAGACTATTGTTCCTCAGTTTCCCGAGTCCTCTCAGGCGTCCTCCAGGGACGTGGCCTGTGGTTCTGTAACACGACTGTCAGCCACCATCAGAGAGAGCTCACACTCTTCATTGACAGCCATTTTGCCAAACCCTAACCTGAAACCTGAAACCAGAAAGAGGCGCCTTACTTATCTGAGGGGGGTCCATTGGGGTCTCTCGTCCACCGCTGCTTGATCTCTGTGGAACCTCCATATGTAAAGGTCGGGCTAGTGTCAGAGGAAGGGACAACAAAGAGACTTTAACATGCAACAGCAAAGGATTTACTGGGGGACCAGCATGCTGGGGCTCAGAGTTCACTTGAATAGAGCAGAGAGCCCTGAGAACAGCTTCAGCAGAGCTTATATACTTTTCTTGGAGAGGGCAGGGAGGGAAGTTTATTGATGGGTAAGGGTCAGTGGGTGGTTAGCGCTTAACCGGGTGAGGGAGTACAATCTGCAGTTTGGCAGATGGGGACAGCACATTCTGGGAACAAGATTAGCAAACAATTCTCAAGATTTCAACAGTGTTTTATTAAGCGTACAGAAACACAGGAAGTGACAAGTACCTATTTTATTAAACTTTCACTACCAACTATCCCTTTTTGACTGGATGTTCGCTTCTACATTCAATCATCCAAGGTACAAGGTCCTATGTCATTGTATATGGATTTATCTGAAACAACTTTGCAGAAAGTAATTCAAAGCTAAGTAGTCCCAATCAAGGGACCAATGCCCTTCTGGGCTTCAAATCTTACTTAGATTTCTGTTTTCATACATATATTTTACCTATGTATTCTACATATATTCAATATATATATATATATATATATATATATATATATATATATATATATATATATATATATATATATCTCATAGTATATATATTTCATCCAGAGTTTCACAAATTTATAAGAATTTTTTTTCATGTTTAATCAATTCCTTCTTCAGAACACATTTATTCCTCCAGGTCTCTTGACTGGTCTTTTCATGAGACTTCTTGCCAAACACATTATTTTTGACTTCCACAATCACTTTTGAAGCAAAACTCACACACTCTTCATGATAAACCGTAACACTCATATTACCATTAGAATGTAACAGGATGGAATGAATGATTGTATAGCAATATAAGATTTTCTGTATATTTTCAGATATCAATTCAAAAAATTATTTAAAGTTGGAACCAGTTATATTATTTATTCTCAGGATGGTCTATTCATGCATTATCTCTATATCCAAAGACTCCAGGTACACCTAATTTTACACCCAACACTTATTTATACGTCTTCAAAATATTGCTCACAGAAATGGTGGAAGAAATACTCATGTCACCTGATGTCCATATACATTTTATCACAGTAATATTCTCGACAAAAAAGCAAAGGTCACACTTTGATTGTACGAAAGCCTAAATGGAAAGTGAGCATGGATTACTAAAAACATCTATGTGCAGGTTGCCTAATGCTCTCAAATGTCAATCCTATTGTTGAGTACATATTTGTTTCTTCCTTAGATTATATATTCAACAACAACCCTGTTAAAAATGCCTAACCCTATCACTGACTTTATACTTTGCCTGATTTCATAATGTCTGTATTCATATCTGCTTTCCTATATATTTTCCCCAGTTCATCATTGTGACTGACTCTTCACATATACTAACTTTTACATTCACTCTCTATCTGAAACCCAATTGCTAAAGAACTTTTGCTGCCAATCCTATACTCACCCTTCTTCCTAAACCTACAAACTATGTTTCTAATAATACCGACTATCCCTGTTTGACTGGATGTTCTCTTCAACATTCAATCATCCAAGGTACAAGGTCCTATGCCATGGTATATCGATTTATCTGACACATCTGTGCAGAACAAAATTCAAAGCTAAGTATCCCAATCAAGGGCCTAATGCTCTTCTGGGCTTCATATCTTACCTAGATTTCTGTTTTCATACTTATATTTCACTTGTATATTCTTGTAAATATCACAGGTACCCAATACCATTATTCATCAATCAGAATGATTCCTAAGCCAAATCGAACCTGTTATTAAGCCTTACCATACACTTTTCCCTCAATCTAACTATACAGAAGAGCAGGGACAGAGTTTGTCTTACAATACAGAAATAGAGGGGATCTTCCACCGGCAGAGAACCTCAAGGTCCATGCAGAAATGATCCCTGGAGAAGATGTATGCAGCTATTTAGGACCTGAGAGAGCAAAAGTCATCTTCCATGGCAAACAACCTGCTCAGAATGAAGGGATTTGTCTGAATCAGCCACTTTCTTCTTTATGTAGAGAAGACGGACCAAACGAGGCTTGTATGGTGAGCTGTTCCCAGGTGCCTATGGTTGATATACCATTTTAACTTGTGAAACTGTCACAGGAAGTAGAGGCAGCCTCCATCACATGAGACCCTTCGAAGCTACTGTTAAAACAAAGTGGTTGCCAAGGCAGTGTCATAATTCAGTTCCTGAAGGAAGTGAACTAACTAATTTATTGGTGATGGAGCTCTCTGAACTTGGGATCCAAGAAGCCTGGCATCCAGAGACAGTCCCAGTCACAGTCCCAGTGGGCTAACTTATTTGGATTTACCAAGAACAGAGTAAGTCTTTTTTGGTACCTACTGATATGAGGATGGCCAAATGCCAGGAAAGCTCTGAAGAGGGGTCTTTCATGAAAAAGCAGGTAGTGGCTCACCCCTGGCTCCTGACAACTTCACAGTGTTGGCCAAGGAGACCAGATCTGAGACAGGACAGGCCATTCTGGGGGAACAAATAATGGCCAACCAGTCAGAGGACACTCCGGATATTCACAGAACTTCTTGGGTAAAGAAGTTGCCTTTGTGGGTGTGGGTGTGTGTTTGTGGCTTTGTCACATGTTCTGAGAATTGATAGGAAAAGCAGTTTGTTTGGTTTGGAGTGGACTATTTCTAGTAAGTCATTTGACAAGGCGAGTGTTTCTAGGTCTGTGTATCCCACTGTGTCCGTGGTTGTCGACATTAGAAAAGAGAATGTATCAATGGATGTGTCCTGTCTTGTAGAAAGCTTCCCAGCATTCATTCTGCCCAATTTGTGAATGGACTGCGGTTTGACTTTTCGATTGGCAACACCTCCAATCTCCTTAAGTTTCTGTTTTCTTCCTGAATTGTGGGCACTGTCCAGAATGGGCAAATGGTTTTGTGTTCAAGATATGTACCACCACCAAACTCTGTGACATGGCCATGTACTGGATAGCTGAAGGAAATGGCGAGCATCTCAGAAAACTCAGATACCAGTGTGACCAGAAGAGTCTCAGTGGGAAACCCTGCTTTGGGCCTTTTGCTTACCTATTGTTCTTTTTCCCTGAATGTCAGGAAGGTCTTTGCCTCAGGCCACCCCTTGGTGAAGGCTGAAGCAAACAGTTTTCAAATTGTAATGAATGGGCATCACCTGTGGCTCTTTGCTTAATTGCTTTGAAATGGGATGGGTCTGAATAAGCCTCTTTGCCCTCTGTGATGCTGTGGTTAGATTTTCAGCACCTGAGGGATCTAAAGAAAAATCTCTTCTGTATCCAAAACCAAAATGGCCAAAAGAGCAGTCATTGTGGATGAAGTCTCTCGCCTTCCTCTAAGGATCCTGACCTTTATCAATTGTGAATCGGGATCTTTTGGTCAAATGAGTTCTTCAAAGCCCTGCAGAGGCTAGCCCAGAGATGCGTGGGTTTTCTCATAACTCCAATTCACATAAAGAATCTAAACCCCAGAGCCAGTAGGCCTCAAATTGGAGAATTGGAACAGTATTAACAGCAGTCCTATTTGATCACTCATGGTTAACAGGAAGGGTGTTCAGGACACCCTGACTTTAGGCAAATGAGGGGCAAGGAAGTTTATTTTGGACACTGTCTTGCACAGCGCCCCTCATGAAAACCCCCAGCCAATGGTTATTATGTGTGTCTATTGGAAGAAGATAAGGGCCATGTGGGAGTGTTTTGGTTTTAATTGTGGTCATTTGTTTGGCGTTTGGAAGAGATGACTGGGTGCACCTAGGATTGAACTCAGGTGTGATTCCCCTTAGAGACTGTGTTCTGTAACTGACCTCAGAGAAGTATTGCCATGTATTGTGTTTGGATTTTAGGAGTCCACCCATGAGAGTCGTCCTTGGAAACTGAGATCTACGCCCAGGGGGGCTTTCCACAGAGCACTGGGAATCTCATCCAAGATATGCCATGATTTTATTCTGAAAGATTGGCAGCCGTAGTTGAGAGTAAAAACACACATGGACCTCACATTGTAGACCACAATGTGACCTTTTGCCTACTCTTTGGGAAGCCTTGTATCTGAGAGTTCTCCAGAGCTTTCATTGAAATGAGCTTCCTCATCATTTAATGGTTCCTGAATGAATTGAAACCCACAGTGCCTTCAACTTCATTTATGAAATTTCAAAAACTTCATTTTTGAAATTTCCATGACCAGGTGGCACTGGAGAACCTTAGGATGTCCTGTTGCTGATTATGAGGGTACCAGACAGTGCCTAGAACTGAGATGTCAGTAAGTTGGAGCTTTCTGAGTAGTAGGCCTAGAGCAGTGGTGTGCAGGTGTGTGATAAAACATCTGTGGTGGGGTCATGTGGATCTTACACTGGCTCCAAATGGCTTGTGAATGACATGGTGCAGCCAGCACACCCTTGTATATAAAGGCATATTGTTACATAGAGAGTTTTCAGGGCAATGTTCACAATCTGGTTGCTATGATCAAGGGGGCAAGCAATGTTGGATAGAAGCCTGGTTGTTGCATTCTCCTGCAGACCCTGACCCCCCACATATTACAGGACACCCTCCAGGACTGTGTCTCAGTTGAACTCCTTATATGCCTTGAAGCAAATACAAAACACCCAGTGCAGGAGCAAGAAATAACACGAACACTGGAGGATGACCAAATGGCTTTCAAGTCCACATGGGGAGACACTTAGCCCTGAGTGGTCACAGTTTAGCTACAAGGAGAAAATTCAACACTGCTGCCTCATGTTCATTGAAAAATAGGAAACCATGTCCTCCAGGTCACATAGATGCAGACTCAGCTTTGATGTTCTCACTAAAAAGGAAGCTAAAGCTCCTGACAACAACGTATATTTCAAGTGCCCAACCTCATTGTCAGTATCTCCAGAAGTCTTTAGGCCAGTAGAGTTCCATGTTTGTGGAGTTTTACCCTGTCCCTAAGTTTTGGAAGCTCCTCTAAAGCCTCAAAAGTTTTAAACTTCTGAGAATTTTCCATTCCATATATGTATTTACAGATTTTCTGACTCTTCTCCTCTAATTTTGTCTTTCTTTGGGCGAAGGTTATGTCAAGCCATTTTCTGAATTAGAGTGGGAAGTTATTTGTGTAACACATATTGCATACACATTGGATTCATTTTCCAATTTTCCATTTGAAATACTGAATCCCTGACACTAACTTGTACCCTACTACACTCTGACTACTAATTCTAATATGATGCAGAAAAGTAACCAAATCAGAATTGAAATACAAGCAGTTCAGAAGAGGCATGGTGTATTCTTGAACTTGCCTTTTGCATGTTAAAGGTTAGGTGTTATAAATCCAGTCTATTTTTAATTGAAATAGATATCCATGTGTTTTTAAAGTTAACAAATATGTGAATTCCTGTCTCCCTTTTTGTGTAGCCTATTCAGCACATGTATTTTTATATGCACATATCGAATCCCAGCTGGTATCACACCTACATTCTTGTGAGGTGGCTGACTTGGCAGATACAAATTTTGAGAAGGGATCACTCCTCGTAAACGCTGTTGGAACTGAAATTCAAACTATGGGAGAGCCTCCTAGTAGAACAACATTATACATAAATCCCTGTTAAGTAAATTGAATATGTTTGGATCTGTGAATGTTGTGTATTTCATGGTGAATTTCGATTGGCATATATGTTGCTACATTTTAATATCTGTGTGTGTGTGTGTGTGTGTGTGTGTGTATACACACACACTCTACAGATTTTTCAAAATATGAAATATATATGTCTTATTTGCACTCCCTAAATTCATTCATGTTCAAGTATGTGGATTTATAATCAACTTTTCACCAGATTATTGTCAGAAATATTCATCCACCTGAAATACATATTTGTTTCCTAGTACTGAAAACTACCTTCAGTGAATGGTGCATACAACTCCTGTTCATAGCTGCAGCCTAAGGGGCCCAGCAAACTTCCAGCTGCCTGCAAACTTTCAGCTGCCGGCTGATGATTGGCTCACAGTGGCCCCAGCAACATCTAGCTAATTGGCTCCTCTGCGGTGATGCTCATTGGAGATGCTCATTGAGCTGTTTCCCCACCCTTTCAGACTGCCAGCTGATATTTGGCTCATAGCGGCCCCAGCAACATCTAGCTGATTGGCTCCTCTGCGGTGATGCTCATTGGGCTGCTTCCCTGCCTTTTCAGATCACAGAGCTGCTCATTGGGGGACTTTTTTGACTCCGCACGTGACCCAGCCAATCGGCCTCAAGAGCAGGAGGATTGTGGGAAGTGGAGAGAGACTTGTGTGGGAGGGAAAGGCTTGTGGGAAGCCGGTGGTGACAGTTGGGGCTCTGAGGGTTTTTCCTGAGAGGCTCTTTTGCTTGGCGTGTGTGGTTCTAAAAATAAAGTTGCTTTCTTTTGAAAAGTGGCTCCTGATTGTTCCCAGCCAGACTGCAGCATTTGGTGGCTCGCATGGGGAGCGACTGAGGGTAACTGATAAGGTAAACTGCTCGCCCCTGAGGGCAGGACAAGAGGATGGGTAGCCATTTTAAGATTCCTCTTTTGTTTTGCTTCACATTTGCTTTAAATTGCCTGTCCCTGGAGACAAGTGAGACGGAAGAAAAACCGCTCACATCTGAGGAAAAACTATTTGTGTCTGAGGAACAGATAGAGAGAAAGGCTATAATGATATTTTGTTTTTCCATTTTTATTTCATTCTATCTCTGTTTTGTTTGGTGTTATCTTGTTGGGTTGTATTATAGTAGAAATATGGCATCAGAAATTAGAAATAAAAACAAACTGAAAAAGTGTTAAGTAAATTGTTAGAGGAAGGAGGCATCCCAGTAAAATTAAGAGCAGTCAGGGCATACGTTGATACAATACAAAAATGTAGCCCATGCCTTTTTAAGGAGGAGTTGTTAAATATATCACAATGGAACCATCATGGTGAAGATTTAAAAAGAATAGAAAAGAAAAGCCCAGGAACTCTGCCAGTTGGCACATTGCCATTGTGGACTTTCGTATCTTGTTTGTTTAGTCAAAAGCCTTCAGTTCAGACAATGGTAGAGGAAGGAGAAGACATATTGATTCAAGTAAAAGAGAAGGTCTCTCAAGTTAGTCAGACAGAGGAAAAAATTCAAGTAAAAGAGAAGGTCTCTCGAACCAGTCAGACAGAGGAAAAAAATCATGTAAAAGAGAAGGCCTCTCAAGCTAGTCAGACAGAGAAAGAAAGTGTAAAACAGTAAAAGCCATCAGGGGGAAATTTACAACAGGAGACTACTACTAACACCTTTTTATCACCAGAGGGTGTAAGTGTCCAACCAACAGAACCACCTCTACAGGAGACTGCTACTAATACTTTTCTATCACCAGAGGACGTAAGTGTCCAACTAACAAGGCCACCTCCATATGCTGGGAAGCCCCCAACCCCCACAGTTGATAGTTGGGATCCTGAGACAAAATCTCAAATATTAACATGCCCTATATTTGAGGTAGGAGGGCAGCGAGTTTACCATGCTTTAAATTTCAAAACAGTGAAGCAGATAAAAGAGGCTGTAACAACCTATGGTCCTCAAGCACCCTTCACTGTAAGCATGGTCGAAACCATTAACAACTTGAACATGAAGCCAGCGGATTGCGCTAATATGTGTAAAGTTGTGCTAAATGGAGGACAATACCTGTTATGGAAGGTTGACAATGAGGAATTTTGCAAGGAGACGGCTATGCGAAATGCAGCAGCTGGTTATCCTCAGAGAAATCTAGATATGTTGTTAGGAAAGGGACCTTATGAGGATCAGCAGCAACAAATTGCATATGATTCTGGTGTATGTGCATAAATTGCTGTAGATGCAATTAAGTCATGGAAGACTTTACAAGGACTTGGAGGTTTACAAGGTCAATTATCTAAAGTAATACAAGGAGCTAATTAACTTTATGCTGAATTTGTCGATAGGCTTATTCAAACAGGTACCAGAGGTTCTGGGAAAACAGAACAAGCAATGCTATTACTAAAAAAACTGGCTTATGAGCAAGCGAATAGTTGGTGCAGAGATATAATTAGACCATGGAAACATGAAGATTTAAACACATATATTAAATTATGTAGAGACATTAATGAACAAGAGCAAGTCGTGGCAACTGCAGTAAAACAGGCTTTAGATGCCAGAGACATTAATGAAGAAGGGCAAATTGTGGCAGCTGCACTAAAACAGGCATTAGATGTCAGGCCAAGAACATGCTACAATTGTGAACAAACAGGAAATTTTAAAAGGAATTGCCCATAGGAGGAGGGTTTAACAAAATTACTTATAGATATTAAAGGTTTTTTTTTTTTTCAATTCCAATTCATCCTGAGGATAGTCCACGTTTTGCATTTACTATCCCTGCACTGAATCATGAAGGTTCTGATCAGAGATGTGAATGGAAAGTACTGCCTCAAGGGATGGCTAACAGCCCAACAATGTGTCAAATTTATTTTAACAAAGTAATCAAGCCACTTAGAAATCAAAATCCTGAACTACAAATATTTCACTATATGGATGATGTATTATTAGCACACAAAGCTAAAAACACATTGCTAGAATGTTATGCCACACTTACAAACTTATTAAAAAATAATCTAGATATAGCAATAGATAAAGTACAATTAAATTTTCCAATTATTTAGGTATTCTATTATCCTCAACCATGTACCGCCACCAAAAATTCAAATACAAGTAGATCAACTCAAATCACATAACGACTTTCAAAAGTTATTAGGAGACATAAATTGGATAAGGCCTTATCTAGGTATACCAACAGGAGAGTTGGGATATTTATTTGATATCCTAAAAGGTCCATCATATCCCAATTCACGGTACATGTTAACGCCTGAAGCAAGAAAGGCATTAAAAATCATTGAAACATATATGGAAAATATGCAATTGGATAGAATTGATATAAGTTTGCCTTTATTATTTATTGTCTACCAACAAAAAATATTCCTACAGGAGTATTTTTGCAAGAAGGTCCATTATTATAGATACATTTATCTTATTCTCCTAACACTATTCTTACTAGGTACCCTGAGGCTATAGGACAATTAATACTCAAAGGAATAAAAGCAGCAAAGTGAGTGCTTGGGATTGCTCCCAATAAAATTATTACTCCACATACTCTGAATCAAATTGATGAGTTAGTTAATGAGTTAAATACTTGGGCAATAATCATGTGCAAATCTAATGTTTCATTTCATAATCACTTACCATCTAATCCTTTATTGTCTTTTTGGTCATCGCATCCTGTAATTTTTCCAAAATTGACAAGAAAAACACCTATCATGAATGCTCCAAATATATTTACTGATGGATCAAATAATGGTACAGCAGCAATAGTTACACCTGATCAAACTTTTACATTTCTAGTACCCAAACAATCAGCTCAAAATGTAGAGCTTAATGCAGTATTACAAGCTTTTGTGATGTTTAAAGATTCTGTATTTAATTTATTTTTGATAGTCAGCATATAGTTAATGCTATAGTATGCCTTGAAGATGCTGGTAGGATTTCCCATTCCTCTACTGTTTTCTCCTTGCTTTCCACTATACAAAGTATAATCTGGGACAGAAAAGATCCATTCTTTATAGGACATATCAGGGCACATACAGGATTGCCTGGAGCCATCAGTTTGGGCAATGATTTAGCAAATAAAAGTACACATGACATACATATTTTCTCTACACTAGAAGAAGCTATAAATTTTCGTAAAAAGTTCCATGTCAAAGCTAATACCTTACAAAAGCCTTCTAAAATAACTAAGGAAAAAGCTAGACAAATAATAAAACAATGTCAAAATTGTGTGACCTTTTTACCACAAGTTAATCTTGGAGTCAATCCTAGAGGATTGATACCTAATCATATTTGGCCGATGGACATCACACACTTGCCAGGATTTGGAAAATTAAAATATTTGTATGTTACAGTTGATACTTCTTCTGGATTTTTGATGGGCACCCTTCATGCCGGAGAAAAAACTAAAGATATTATCACTCATTGCTTACAAAATTTTGCCACTGTGCGCGTTCCCAAACAGTTAAAAACAGATAATGCCCCTGGTTATACTTCTACCTCTTTTAAACAATTTTGGTCATCATTTGGCATTACTCATATAACATTAATCCCATACAATCCACAGGGACAAGGCATAGTTGAAAAAGCTCATCAAACTATTAAAAAGTACTTATTAAAGCAAAAAAGACGCAATTGGGAAAGGGTATATATTCCCCAAAGACAAACTTAAAATAACCCTTTTTATTCTAAACTTTTAAAATTTGGATTCATCAGGACTTAGTGCTGGGGAAAGGCATATGTGTCCAAAAAATGTGCATAAGCCCAAGGTTCTTTGGAAAGATATTCTAACAGGACAATGGAAAGGTCCTGACCCAGTAATTGTCTGGAGTCGGGGGTCTGTTTGTCTGTTTCCACAGGAAAAACAGTAGCCGATTTGGATTCCAGAGAGATTAACCAAGGTCCTGACCCAATGATTGTCTGGAGCCAGGGGCCTGTTTGTGTGTTTCCACAGAGAGAACAACAGCCGATTTGGATTCCAGAGAGATTAACTGAAGCGATTTCTACAGAACAAAAAGAAGGTGATTTGACTCAAGTCCATATCAGCTGATATCCAAAATTCCAGTTTGGCTACCCTTACATCTAAGATAGAACCAGGATGCTTTTTTCAATATCTATTTTATTATTGCCTTTTCCCACATTTTATTTTGTTTTTTTGAGCTCATACATATCTAGTTTAATGTTTTGGTGATCAGTTCTATTTTTTGACAACAGAGTTTTTAAACATTGCAATGGAGATTTCACATGTAAAAAGTTATAAGGCCTTTACTATTAGGTTATGTGTTGTATGTATTATATTATGTGTGCACACTTGTGTTTTGTGTTATATGTTTGAATGTTCATATGTCCATATATCATATATGATGAGGGCTCATGAAAAAATTGATCCAAATATTTTTTATTCACATTATTTAAATGGTTTAATTTAAATTGGGTAAACAGCTGTTGAGGATTGTTTTAAAATGTGAACAAAAAAGGAGGTTAACAGATCTGTTTGTTTTCTTTCACATTTCCTTTTCATTATATTTAATAATTCTCTCCAAGACAATGTAAATTGTTAAGAAAATTGTTTTCTTTCAGTGTTTTCTGGAATGTTACATAATTTTTTCTTTAGCCATTATTGCCAGAATTTCTATCTTCATCACAGTGCTGGTGAAATCAAAGATAAAACCAATCTACAGCTTCTGCAATAGCCATCACTGAACTGCTTGCAGAACTTGCCTGGACACATTGTGAACTCACATGTATGCATTGTAAACTATCTGTTTGTGCAGCAACTTGTGGTAGTGTTGGGTTATATTTGCTGATGATGTCATTGGTGGTACAATTTTTTCAAAAGGAGCCGTCAATTGGCTTGGTGTATCTTCCTCCCTTCTGAGATTCCAAAAGTAAGGGACAGGGTAAACACTCCACAACCATGGAGCTCTGCTGGCCTAAAGACTTCTTGAGAATCTACCTCTGACGTTGGGCACTTGAAATATATGTTGTTGTTGGGAATTTTAGCTTTCTTTGTAGTGAGACCATCAAATCTGGGTCTGCATCTATGTGACTTGGAGGTCATGGTTTCTTATTTTCCAATGAACATGAGGCAGCAATGTTGAATTCTCTCTTTTAGGGTAAACTGTGGCCACGGGGGGCTAAGTGTATCCACATGTGGACTGTGAAGCCATTTGGGCATCCTCCACTTTTTGTGGTGTTTCTTGCTGCTGAAATGGAATTTTTGTATTTGCTTCACGAAATACAAAGAATTCAACTGTTACCCAGTGCGTGAGGGAGATCTGTCACCTGTGGTAGGTCAGGGTCTGCAGAAGAATGCATCAACCAGGCTTATATTCCACATAGCTTGCCCCCATGACCATAGCAACCCGATTCTAAACATTGCCCTGAAACCTCTCCATATAACAAGATGCCTTTACATAGAAGGGACTGCTGGCTGCACCATGTCTGTCACAAGGCATTTGGAAGCCAATGGGAGATCCACATGGCCCCACCACAGATGTTTTATCACACACCTGCCCACCACTGCTCTATGCCCACTCCTCAGCAGGCTTCAACTTCTTGGCATCTCTGTTCGGCACCATCTTCATAAAAACCAGTCAATCAAGGCACTGACTGGTATACTCATGATCATCCTCAGGATATCCAAAGATTCTCCAGTGCCACCTGGTCATGGGAATTTTAAAAATTCCATGGTATTTATCTAGCCACTTTTCAAGGAGGAAGTTGGAGGCACTGTGGGTTTCAATTTATTCTGGAACCATTAAATGGTGAGGAAGCTCATTTCAATGAAATCTCTGGAGAACCCTCACAGGAAGGTTCCCAAACAGTGGCCAAAATGTCACATGAATCCAGGCCTATTGAGGTCTACAATGTGATGTCCATGTGTGTTTTGACTCTCAATTATGGCTGCCAAGTTTTTCAGAATAAAATCATGTGATATCCTGGCTGAGATTCCAAGTGCTCTGGGAAAAGCCACCCTGGGCCAAGATCTCAGTTTCCAAGGGTGACTCTCATGCGTGGCCTCATAAAATCCCAACACAATTTATGCCAGTACTTCTCTGAGGTCTGTTCCAGAACTCATTCTCTAAGGGGAATCACACCAGAGTTCAAGTCCAGGTGGACCCAGGCATCTGTTCCAACTGCCACACAAATGACCACAATTTAAACCAAAACACTCCCACATGGCCCTCATCTTCGTCCATACAGACACTCATCATAACCTCTGGCTGGAGTTTTCCATGAGGGGTGCAGCACAAGACAGTGTCCAAAATAACCTCCCTTGCCCCTCATTTGCATAAAGACATGTTGGCCTGGACACCCATCTTGGGAACCAGGAATGATCAAATAGGCCTGCTGTTAATACTGCTCTGCTTCTCCAATATGAGGCCTACTGACTGTCAGGTATAGATTCTTTTTTTTTTTTTTTTTTTTAGAAAGAGTGAGAGAGTGAGAAAGACGGGGAGAGAGAGAGAATTTTAATACTTTTCTTTTTTAGTATTTGGCGAACACAACATCTTTGTCTGTATGTGGTGCTGAGGATCGAACCCGGGCCGCACGCATGCCAGGCGAGCACGCTAGGGCGTGAGCCACATCCCCAGCACCAGGTATAGATTCTTCATGTGATTTGGATTCAGTTGA